>NC_084724.1:10977227-11212850 GCF_033807575.1 Cydia pomonella | reverse complement strand
CGGAATGATTAGTTATTATCGTCGCCGTTCGGCGAACAGGGACAATGGAAAAAAACCGGTGTGAAGTTAGCAGCCAAAGTTAGCAGCCGCCGATAACCCAACCAAATTAAGAAGTCAAAATTTTAAACGTAAAAAATGTCATAGAGAACCAGTAAAAGAGCACCTGATGCATGTAATTACAAAGTAAACAGACCAAAAAGGACTAAAATTAATGCAAAACTAAAATATATTCACTTTCGTCAAAGCACTCATGCTATCTGTAATATTGCCTAGTAAAAAGGCAAGCAAGAGGTTTTCAAAACCGTTTCCATGCAGATAGATAGCTACATAATCAAGCTAAAGAGCTGCTGAAAGCTTTAAGTGATACTCGACCATTAACTTGGAGAAAAGGGGAGACCAAGGCAAACTGAACACAAAATATTCGAAATAGTTGCAATATTCAAAGATTTTTAGCATGAAGGACGGCAAGCAAGGGATTATCGACCTATGTGATAGTTAGCTAGTAACACAACCTATAAATGATTGTGCATCACAAGTTGATACTCGATCGATAAGACTAGTCAATTTACTGAAAAGAAAAATATTTTGATAATCTAAGTTAAGCGGCTGCTGAGAGCTACGAGTGCTAAAACGGCCAGCAAGAGGTTTTTGAAACCTGAACTATACAGCTAGATCATCAGGCTAAAGAGCCGCTAAGAGCTTAAAGTGATACTTTACTACTATCTAGGAGAAAAGGGAAGACCAAGGCAAATGTAGCCAAATTATTTAAAAATGTTGCAGTTTTCAAACATTTTTAGCATGAAGGACGGCAAGCAAGGGATTTTTGACCTATGTAACAGTTAGCTAGTGTCACAACCTACAAATGACTGTGCATCGCAAGTTGATACTCGATCGATAAAACTAGTCAATTTACTGAAAGGTAAAAAAAATGATTTTCTTACTTTAGTGGCTGCTGAGAGCTGCAAGCGCTAAAACGGCCAGCAAGAGATCTTTGAAACCTGAAGTATACAGTTAGATGATCAAGCTACACAACTGGTCAGAGCTTTAAGTAAAACTAGACTACTATTTGGGGGAGAAGGGGAGACCAAGTCAAATATACCAAACATATTTAAAAAAGTTGCAGTTTTCAAAGATTTTTAGTATGAAGGACGGCAAGCAAGGGATTTTTGACTTATGTGACATTTACCTATTGTAACAACCTACAAATGATTGTGCATCGCAAGTTGATACTCGATCGATAAAACTAGTCAATTTACTGAAAGGTAAAAAAAAATGATTTTCTTAGTTAAGTGGCTGCTGAGAGCTACAAGCGCTAAAACGGCCAGCAAGAGATCTTTGAAACCTGAAGTATACAGCTAGATGATCAAGCTTACACAACTGGTCAGAGCTTTAAGTAGTACTAGACTACTATTTGGAGGAAAAGGGGAGACCAAGGCAAATATACCAAACAAATTTAAAAAAGTTGCAGTTTTCAAAGATTTTTAGTATGAAGGACGGCAAGCAAGGGATTTTTGACTTATGTGACATTTACCTATTGTAAAAACCTACAAATGATTGTGCATCGCAAGTTGATACTCGATCGATAAAACTAGTCAATTTACTGAAAGGTAAAAAAAATGATTTTCTTAGTTTAGAGGATGCTGAGAGCTACAAGCGCTAAAACGGCCAGCAAGAGATCTTTGAAACCTGAAGAATACAGCTAGATGATCAAGCTACACAACTGGGCAGAGCTTTAAGTAAAACTAGACTACTATTTGGGGGAGAAGGGGAGACCAAGTCAAATATACCCAAAATATTTCAAATAGTTGCAGTTTTCAAAGATTTTTAGCATGAAGGACGGCAAGCAAGGGATTTTCGACCTAAGTGACAGTTAGCTAGTGTCACAACATACAAATGATTGTGCATCGCAAGTTGATACTCGATCGATAAGTCTAGTCAATTTACTAAAAAGTAAAAAAAAAAATGATTTTCTTAGTTTAGTGGCTGCTGAGAGCTACAAGCGCTAAAACGGCCCGCAAGAGAACTTTGAAACCTGAATTATACAGTTAGATGATCAAGCTACACAACTGGGCAGAGCTTTAAGTAAAACTAGACTACTATTTGGGGGAAAAGGGGAGACCAAGTCAAATATACCCAAAATATTTCAAATAGTTGCAGTTTTCAAAGATTTTTAGCATGAAGGACGGCAAGCAAGGGATTTTCGACCTGTGTGACAGTTAGCTAGTGTCACAACATACAAATGATTGTGCATCGCAAGTTGATACTCGATCGATAAGACTAGTCAATTTACTGAAAAGTAAAAAAAAAATGATTTTCTTAGTTTAGTGGCTGCTGAGACCTACAAGCGCTAAAACGGCCCGCAAGAGAACTTTGAAACCTGAATTATACAGTTAGATGATCAAGCTACACAACTGGGCAGAGCTTTAAGTAAAAGTAGACTACTATTTGGGGGAAAAGGGGAGACCAAGTCAAATATACCCAAAATATTTCAAATAGTTGCAGTTTTCAAAGATTTTTAGCATGAAGGACGGCAAGCAAGGGATTTTCGACCTATGTGACAGTTAGCTAGTATCACAACATACAAACTAGATTTTGCTTGGTGCGCGGGGCCCGTGGGCCCCGCGGTGTGCATGGTGCTGTAGTTGGTATTGTTGTTTTTGTAGTTGGTGCTGTTGTTGATGTTGTTGTTGATGAGTTATTGTTGTAGGTGCCGTTGTTTGAGTGAAAAAGTTTGTTTTCCAAAGGGAAGAAGTGTTGCAGTTGTACTTTTGTTGCGCGTGCGAGCATGCACTCGGCCTTGCGTATGTTGTTATTAATATTGTTGTTTATGTGTTGTTGTTGTAGTGTTTGTTGTTGTTGCTGTTGTTTAGGTGTAAAAGTTTGTGTTTTCCAAAGGGAAAAGGTAAAGCAGTTGTACTTTTGCTTGCAAGGAATGGTCCGCGTGCGAGCACGCACTCCCGCAGCTCGGCCTTCGGCCTCGCGTGCTTGGGCGATCCAATGGGACGCTCCGGGCCTTCGGCCCTACGCGGAGCTCGGCTTTCGGCCTTCGCAATATAGTTACTTTGGGGGTTGAAGGGAAGTTGGAGCGTAAACACGACCCAATAGTAACAGTGTCTTGACAAGCTCACGTCGGGCCTACGGCCTTCGGCCTCCGGCCCGCCGTTTCGCTTGTCTAAGACACTTTTACTTACACTTTTTTCCCCGCTGGCGAGCTTCGAAGGGGACGCTTCGGGCCTTCGGCCCTACGCGGAGCTCGGCCTTCGGCCTTCGCTAGCCTCGACGCTTCGCCGTCGGGCCTTCGGCCCGCCGGCTCCGCTTATTAAGACAGTTGACTTGTTGCCGGTTCGCTTTATAACTTTTCCCGTTATTTTTGTTGTTATTAATATAAAGAAGATTTGTTTTCCAAAGGGGAAAGTTAATGCGGTTGTACTTCCGCTTTGGGCCGCACTCTCGCAGCTCGGCCTTCGGCCTCGCGTGCTTGGGCGATCCAATGGGACGCTCCGTGCCTTCGGCCCTACGCGGAGCTCGGCCTTCGGCCTTCGCTGGGTTTCGAAGCTCAGCGTCGGGCCTTCGGCCCGCCGCTTCGCTTATTAAAACAGTTAACTTGTAACCGGTTCGCTCTATAAGTGCATTTTTCCCGTTATTTTTAGTATAAAGAATATTTGTTTTCCAAAGGTGAAATGTAATGCGGTTGTACTTCCGCTTTGGGCCGCACTCTCGCAGCTCGGCCTTCGGCCTCGCGTGCTTGGCCGAACCAGTGGGACGCTCCGGGCCTTCGGCCCTACGCGGAGCTCGGCCTTCGGCCTTCGCTGGGTTTCGAAGCTCAGCGTCGGGCCTTCGGCCCGCCGCTTCGCTTATTAAGACACTCGGGGAGGGTTGGTTTCGCTTCGGGATTAGTGCGGGAAGTTGGAGCTTAAACACGACCCAATAGTAAAAGTGTCTTGACAAGCTCACGTCGGGCCTACGGCCTTTGGCCTTCGGCCCGCCGTTTCGCTTGTCTAAGACACTTTTCCTATTGGGTCGTGTTTAAGCTCCAACTTCCCCCTCTCAGGTGACGCTTCGGGCCTTCGGCCCTACGCGGAGCTCGGCCTTCGGCCTTCGCTGGCCTCGACGCGTCGCCGTCGGGCCTTCGGCCCGCCGGCTCCGCTTATCAAGACAGTCGACTTGGTAGAACGCTTGGGAGCACCGTACGCACGCAGCTCGGCCTTCGGCCTCGCTTTTAGTTACTGGGGGTTGCACGCTTGGGGGTCGGGGTGAAGGCTCCGGGCCTTCGGCCCTCCGCCGGGGTCGGCCTTCGGCCTCCCAGCCTGAAGCTCGCCCTTCGGGCTCGCTTAACCTACTTGGAAATTTTACTTTGCCCCTGTCCACCGCCATTTTGGATTTTTCCAAAAAACTTTTTTTCATATGGTAATCTTGGCCCCCCAGGCTCGCCGCATGCAAAATCTCAGCGCGCTCGGACCAACATTAAAAAAAGAAAAAAAAAAAGTCGGCCATTTTGAATTTTTTTTTGATGCAGTTTTATTTGTCTCGGGGCCCTCTATGACATTTGGTCGAGCACCCCCCACCTATCACGCACCGTTTGAGAGTTGCCATACAAAAGTAAACTGGCCATTTTTCCGCCATCTTGGATTTTTTCCAAAATTTTTTTTTTCCGTACGAGTCATTGGGGCTCCGAGATACCGCGACCAAAATTTCAGAGCGCTCGGACCTTTTTGAAGTTTTAGAAAAAAAAAAAAGTCGGCCATTTTGAATTTTTTTTTCTTATTCAGATTCCACTCGGAGCCCTCTATGACATTTGGTCGAGCTCCCCCGACCTATCTCTCACCGTTTGGCATGTGGGGGATTCGAAAAAAAATCCCATACAAATTTTTTTTCGAGCTAAAAAAAAAAAAAAAATTTTTTTTCGAATGCGGGGGCCCATATGTACCCACATACCGGTTCTCGGCGCTCTCGGACCGTTTTGAAATTTCGGCGCCATTTCGAGTCGGCCATTTTGAATTTTTTTAAATGCCATTACATTTGTCTCGGGGCCCTCTATGACATTTGGTCGAGCACCCCCCACCTATCTGTCACCGTTTAAAAGTTGCCATACAAAATAAAAGTGGCCATGGTGTCCGCCATCTTGGATTTTTTCCAAATTTTTTTTTTCCATACCGATCTAGAGGGCCCCGAGATTCCGTGACCGAAATTTGAGCGCGCCGGGACCGACTTGAAATCGGCCGCCATTTTGAATCCGCCATTTTGAAAAAAAAATGGCGGCCTCCGAAACTGCCCGGGGTCCTCTGTGACATTCGGTCGAGCACCCCCCCACTATCTCCCACCGTTTAGCCGGGCCGTCAAACATTTTTCTGTCCCGATCCGGTAGACCGAATGTCGGATTTTTCCGGAGGTCACCGGACCGCCCCCTGTACGACCGTACCAAACTCGAATCCCCCCCGCGCCTCCTTCCGGGAGAACAATTCGTGTCGATTAATGTTCGGGCTGCAGCTTTAATTTAAATTTTGAATAGAATCACTAAATAGTGTAGGAAATGAAGCAAGTCGTTGTATGGAGACCCATGCATTAATTTCTCAGTCGATGAAATTTTGCTTGGTTATTGAATAGTATGAGTCGAAACTAACATATAAATATCCAAAAAAAAAAAAACACTTCTAAGTTAGGTATTTATAACGTAAAAATATAAATCTGTTTAACCGAGTAATTCCTCTGTCCAAAAATTATTTTACCAAATAAGTTATTTGTATCAGTATGTAATACTAGAAAAAAAATCTAAAAATTTTGTCAAACATGTGATTTTTTTTAAATGATAATTCCTTTTTATGACGCTCATTTTCATCGGAAAATTGCTCTGTCATTTTTAGGGTTCCGTAGCCAAATGGCATAAAACGGAACCCTTATAGTTTCGCCATGTCCGTCTGTCTGTCTGTCTGTCTGTCTGTCTGTCTGTCTGTCTGCTGTCTGTCCGAGGCTTTGCTCCGTGGTCGTTAGTGCTAGAAAACTGAAATTTGGCATGGATATATAAATCAATAAAGCCGACAAAGTCGTACAATAAAATCTAAAAATTTAATTTTTTTTAGGGTACCTCCCCTACCACGTAAAGTGGGGGTGAATTATTTTTTTCGCTTCAACCCTAGAGTGTGGGGTATCGTTGGAAAGGTCTCTCAAAACTACTAGGGGTTTTCAAGAAACATTTTTTGATAAAGTGAATATATTCGGAGATAATCGCTCCGAAAGAATAAAAAAATGTGTCCCCCCCCCTCTAACTTTTGAACCATAGGTCCAAAAAATATGAAAAAAATCGTGGAAGTAGAGCTTAAGAAAGACATTAAATGAAAACTAGAGCGGACATGATCAGTTTAGCTGTTTTTGAGTTATCGCAAAAAGTTTTCCCTTCATAGTAAAAAGACTTACTTTAATTAGGTACTGATTATGCAAATTTGCCTATTTGTTTAACTCGGGTGAAAGGTACCGTTTCATCCCTTGGTTAACAATTTACTATACTTTAAGCTCCAGTTTAGCTTAATGTGACGGAAGAGTAACTACGGAACCCTACACTGAGCGTGGCCCGACATGCTCTTGGCCGGTTTTTTCTTCTTATATGATCTTAGAATATAATTTGGCGTAGTGGGTAAGAATATCCAAAATAATACATACCCAAATGTATGTATTTTACAACAATTAAAAACTGAGAGTGGAAAATTTCTCAGCCTGTATTCTTTTTAAATATATACTAAGTAGTCACGTATACACTTAAATTCAAAATATCCAAAAGAAATATCATCCAGAACACCGAAATTTTTGAAGTGAAGATAAATCCATCCCGCGGTTACGCAATAATGTACCGTCTTCCTTTAGCAGTTAAGTGCAGATTAGTGTCCTTGTGCTACTAGTACGACCCGACCGCGTGACCCGCAGTCCACACTTAAGAAGGGAGTTGTCGTTGTCACTGATGTGTGAGTCTTTACACTACATTTAGTGATTTTTGCGTTTTCTTTGTACCGAATAATATATACTTACGCAGTTTTATATAACATAGATTAGAATAATATCACGCTAAAGACGTTAATAACAACCGACGTCAAAAACAACTAGGTTCTAGAATTTTTGCCACGTAATAAAGATTACCTACTTATTGTATGCTTATCGTTAATAAATTGCGATATCTTAAAACTTAACCGTCGAGATCTTTAAAACTACTGAACCAGTTTTGATGAAACTTGTACTATAAGCTGAAGGAAGGTTTAAAGGTCCCTTTTTTCAGTTTTTCTTAAATAACTCATAAACGGTGGCCCATAGCAAAAAATGTTCTTTAACGTAAATAATATATATAAAATTGCCTAATCGAAAGATTCAGTGCACTTTTTCGCTAGGATCAACATTTAAAAAATATTAAAGCGGGAAAGTCAGTTAAAATCAATTTTATGGTCCATTTTACTATATTTTCGTAAATAACCCGTAAATAGCAAAAACCTTGTAAAACGTAAATAATTTACACATTTTTTTTACAAAAAAGATTCAGTAAACTTTTTGAAAGTATCAATATTTAAAAAAGATATTAAAGGGGGAAAGTCAATTAAAATCAATTCTAAGGTTCCTTTTCTTTCGTTTTTCGTAAATAATTTGTAAAGTATGATCCATAGCAAAAAATCTCTCATACATAAATATTAACCATAATTTTTTCTACAGGAAAGATATATGAAACTTTTCGCTAGGATCAACATTTAAAAAGATACTAAAGAGGGAATATTTATACTAATCAATTTTAAAGTCACTTCTTAGTTTTTCGTAAATAACTCTTAAACGGCAGCTCATAACAAAACAGGTTCTTATACATAAATAATTAACATAATATTTCCTACAAAAAACATACAGAACACTTTTCTCCAGGATCAATATTTAAAACAATATTAAAGGGGGAAAGTAAATCACAAACAATTTACAAGTCCCTAATTTTTTTTGTTTTTCGTAAATAACTCGTAAACAGTGGCCCAATGCAAAAAGTTCTTTATACATTAATAATAGAAATGTAATTTTGTACAACAAAAGTTCCGTAAATTTTTTCGCTAGGATTAATATTTAATGAGATATTAAAATTCATTATAATCAGTTTCCAGGTCCTTTTTAGGGTTCCGTACCCAAAGGGTAAAACGGGACTCTATTAATAAGACTGCGCTGTCCGTCCGTCCGTCTGTCACCAGGCTGTATCTCATGAACCGTGATATACAGTTGAAATTTTCACAGATGATGCCGCTATAACAACAAATACTAAAAAGTACGGAACCCTCGGTGGGCGAGTCCGACTCGCACTTGTTGGGTTTTTTTTAGTCATAGGGGCAAAGTTACTTACAATTAATCCTCAGGTCTCTTTTTTAGTTTTCGTAAATAATTTTGTAAAGCATTATGACCTATAGCAAAAAAAATATATATAAACAATTATAATAAAAATTTCTACACAAGACATGCGGAACATTTTTCCCTATTTTTCGCTTTAGTATCTTTTAAATATTCATCCTAGCGAAAAGTGTGCTACATATTTCTTATAGAAAATTTTATGTTACTTATTTATGTATGAGACATTTTTTTTGCTATGGGTCATACTTTAGAAATTATTTACTAAAACTAAAGAAAAGGAACCTTAGAATTGGTTTTATTAACTTTCCCTCTCTTATCTTTTTAAATATTGATCCTTTCACAAAGGGTACTGAATCTTTTTTGTAGAAAGTTTTGTGTAGATCATTTACATTTTACAGCGTTTTATGCTAATTGCCACCGTTTACGAAAATATAGAAAAATGGACCATAAAATTGATTTTAATTAACTTTCCCGCTTTAATATATTTTTAAATATTGATCCTAGTGAAAAAGTGGACTGAATTTTTCTTGTACGAAATTTTATTTAGATGATTTGCGTGAAAGAACATTTTTTGATATGGGCCACCGTTTACGAGTTATTTAAGATAAACTAAAAAAGGGCCATTTAAAGCTCGCAGCCGCGTCGATGCAATTGTCTCACGTGCGCTCCGAGCGATATCATTGTCGCTGGTTACGTTTAGAATTATAGTTTGGCATGCTATGACAGAAATATTTATATTTATATGTATTTCTCTTGCCGCTATAACAACAAATACAAAAAATTACAGAACCCTCGGTGGGCGAGTCCGACTCGCACTTGTCCGGTTTTTTAGTCAAAGAGGAGCAAAGTTACTTACAATGAATCCTCAGGTCTCTTTTTTTAGTTTTTCGTAAATAGTTTGTAAAGTATGACCTATAGCAAAAAATATATATGTGTATATAAACAATTATAATAAAAAATTCTACAAAAGACATGCGGAACACTTTTCCCTAAGATCAATATTTATTAAGCTTTTAAAGCGAGAAACACAAATAATGTGCAGAATTGATTAAAATTAACTTTCGCCGTTTAATATCTCAATAATATTGATCCTAAAGAAAAAGTGTAAGAAATCTTTTTTCCAGAAAATTTTATGTTAAGTTTTTATGTTTAACATTCTTATTGCACTGGAGCACCGTTTAAGAGTTATTTACGAACAACTAAAAAAGTACCTATGAATTGATTTACCCCCTATAATATCTTCTTAAATATTGATCCTAGAGAAAAGTGATCGAATTATTTGTTGTAGGAAATATTATGTGCATTCTTTATGTATAAGAATGTGTTTTGCTACGGGCTACCGTTTACGAGTTACTTACGAAAACTAAAACTGTTTTTAAAATTGATTATTATTAACATTCCCGCATTAGTATCTTTTTAAATATTCATTTTTAAACATAAATAATGTTTAACATTCTTATTGCACTGGAGCACCGTTTAAGAGTTATTTACGAACAACTAAAAAAGTACCTATGAATTGATTTACCCCCTATAATATCTTCTTAAATATTGATCCTAGAGAAAAGTGATCGAATTATTTTTTGTAGGAAATATTATGTGCATTCTTTATGTATAAGAATGTGTTTTGCTACGGAATACCGTTTACGAGTTAGTTACGAAAACTAAAAAGGGTTTTTAAAATTGATTATTATTAACATTCCCGCATTAGTATCTTTTTAAATATTCATCCTAGCGAAAAGTGTGCTATATATTTCTTATAGAAAATTTTATGTTACTTATATATTTATGTATAAGACATTTTTTTTGCTATGGGTCATACTTTACAAATTATTTACGAAAACTAAAGAAAATGAACTTTAGAATTGGTTTTATTAACTTTCCCTTTTTAATATCTTTTTAAATATTGATCCTTTCACAAAGTGTACTGAATTTTTTGTAGAAGTTTTGTGTAGATTATTTACATTTTACAGCGTTTATTGCTAATTGCCACCGTTTACGAAAATATAGAAAAATGGACCAGAAAATTGATTTTAATTAATTTTCTCGCTTTAATATCTTTTTAAATATTGATCCTAGTAAAAAGTGTACTGAATTTTTCTTGTAGGAAATGTTATATAGATGATTTGCGTGATAGATCATTTTTTTGATATGGGCCACCGTTCACGAGTTATTTAAGATAAACTAAAAAAAGGGACATTTAAACCCTCCCTCCCCCGTACACAATAGCGCCACCCCCATCTATCAGTACTTTCAGTATGTTATTTATCTACAACTATGCCAAAATTCGCTTATACACGAATTATTTCCCCGTTTTTTCCTTCGTTTGGTGGCCTAATACGTACGACTCGAATTGAATAAATTGAATTTAAGAATATAAATATTTAAATTAGACACATCGCATAACCTACCTACTTCATTTGTAGGTACGGTAGAGACTATACTTACGGTAGGTACTACACAGACAGGCAGGCATTAGGCAGGTCAAAAAAGAAACATGTAGCAATATTTTTAAAAACATTAACCTATGCACCTAGGCGATACGCGAATGAATAGAGAAGTAGCAAGCTGCCACCGCCGCGCCGGGCAGGCGCGGCGCGCGCGCTGGCGGCGGCCGGTACCGCTCCCGCACCCCGCTTGTACACCCCGCTCCCTACACACTGCTCCCGATATGTTAAGTTTTTAATACGCTCGTTATTTTTTTGGATGTTTTTATAGTTGGATGGAAATAAAACTGTGATCTTAATTCAATAAATAAAATGGATAGAGAAATTTTTCACAGCGAGTAAAAAGGCAATTTCTGAAAATAGTATAGTTACATGGATTTTTTTTTAGATTTTCAATTTGTAGCTATAAAACGGCAATAAAATGGCATTTCAGTGAAAAAATTAGATGGAGTAATTTTCCGGTCCAAGACACGTTCAAAAATTATATTTTATTAATATTGGTATTTATGCTGGGATATTTTTTTGGATATTTCATATATTGTTGTAATACGTTACATGAATATGTCTGGTGAAGAAAGTTTAAACGGAGCATTTTTCCGTAAAAAGATATTAACGATTTAATACTTTAGGTATTTACTTAAATCCTATTATTATTATTCGTTGGAAATTAAGACAATACTTTTTATTTATTGATACTTTATCATACTGTAAAGTTTTTTCTGGCAGAGGAATTACAGCGGGGTCCACTACCTTTATTTCCTACACTATGTCTATTTCGAAGTTTTGTTGAAGTGACAGATTGTTATGTTAAATGCTTGGAAAACGCAATTTAGTATATAGGTATTAAAGCCAATGAAATATTATTAATATAAAAAAAAAAAACAAAAACCATCCAACTATAGTCGATACTCCTCAGAAATTCACTTCCACTTCACCTACACGATGCTTTCACTTAGACGGTCATGTACAAATTTAGTATTTTTAATCAAAATTATTGATGTTTTAGATGCCCCCGACTTATTATTACATAAAATTGGTTTCCGTGTCCCCCGTAGAAATAAACGTGGTTGTCGCAGTAAGGCATTATTTAGCATTCCTAATAGCAAAACTAAATACGCACAGCATTCATATATTGGGCGCGCATGTAAGCAGTACAATTAAAAATGCATGGATGCAGATTTGTTTTGTAATTCATAAGGCCTCTTCAAAAGAACCGTATATTCTTTATTAAAATGATGGTTAAAAGTTGCAGCAACCCGATAGTAGGTACCTGTAATTTGAGTCTTTTCTCTGTTCTCTATTTTTTATACTTTATGTTTTAGTTACGAGTATGTACATTACACTATTATTTATCTTCAATTGTACATCGATGTTTTTTAATTAGGAAACTTTAGGTCTATAACAAAATGAATTTGTAGCTATTAGCTAAGTTGCTCATATGTTTATTTTAAGACTGTTTGTTTCTCAATAAATTAAAAAAAAAAACTAACTCGAATATCTTCGTTCAGTTATGCAACATATTTAAAAAGGGCTATAGTTGTAGTGCTGGATTATAAGTGGGTAGTTTTACGGTACATAAGTATACCCAAATCCAAAATTAAAATATATTTTTGCTACACCTATAAGCAGATAACAGTCATATTAGATATAGCTAGTACTATACAGCGCCTGCCGTGACCAGTCACAAATTGCTTTATGTAAATTCTAATATAAATCTACGTGGAACGGGGCGTAAGCTGCGAGTTATTAGGGTTCCCACGGATAAAACTACATTCTGTGATTTCGTGGCTTTTTGTTAAGTTATCCCCAATTTCATCGCTAAGGTCAGCGGCGATCCATACTTAATATCACAGAATAAGGAATAGTACTAAAGTGCGGCTTTTCGGTGAAGGAAAACATCGTGAGGAAACCTGCATACATCTGCGAAGAAATTCAAAGGTGTATGTGAAGTCCCCAATCCGCATTGGGCTAGCGTGGGGACTATAGCCCGAGCCCTCTCACGCATGAGAGGAGGCCTGTGCCCAGCAGTGGGACGTATATAGGCTGAATTATTATTATTATTATTATTTACTAAAGTACGGTTAAGGTATATAAATTCTGTGCCAAGATCCCTAACGGCTTTCATATTGGCTGTCACGGTACACGGTACAAAACGAGAAATTAAATTCCATAAATGTACAGAAGGTTTACTGGCTTTATCCATAACTATAATATATTTCACATGGCCTGTCAGCTGTCATCTTAATACAACACACGACTTTATTATTTATTTTATTTATTAAAATACAGTGGTTTTTTTAATAATAGTCGTAGCTTCACTCAACAATGGGTTAGACTGTGGGGTCTGTAAGTTATAGTAGGTAATTAATTGCTTAATTATGTTATGAAGATATTGCAAGCGTAAATTAGTAAAAATTTAAGCTGCCACGGTCGTTATCTGATTGTCACTAAAATGTTTACTACATAACAAAAACCGGAGAAGTACTAGTCGGACTCGCCCACCGTACAAATTTCACTAATTTTTTATACAAGTTTTCAGTTTTTTTCCCTGTATTTGTAGTGAAAAACGATATTACTTGCCAAATTTCATAGTTCAAGGTCCACGGGAAGTACCTACCCTATAAATTTTGATTCCTTTGTTGACATTTTCGAAATTTACGTTTTTTGCGTCATAAACGAATTTCAACTCGATACATCCGGACGGACGGACGGACAACAAAGTGATCCTATAAGAGTTCCGTTTTTTTCTTTTGAGCTACGGAACGCGAAAAACTACAGGTAATCGTACATACCTAGGTACACTACCCCTTCCCTCCGAGTAGCTCTAACACGGGCCTGATAAGCAATTCGCTCTTGACATTTTCGTGCCTGACAGCGATATTGAACGTTAGCAGTTATTTAATACAAGCATTTTGTAATTTACTTCATTTAGTTTTGAAGCACACAAAAACAAAAACACGACAAAAATTGTATCAGGATGTTGCGTTGTTGAAAATTCCGTGCTGTGACGTACCTTAAAACAGTGCCTAGACGTAGTGACATGTCCATTTAAACTAGTTGAATTCATGACATCATTGTTGAGAATCTAGATAGGTACCTAGCTGAAATTAAGTCAATTTAGTGTGTTACTTAGGAAAGTGACTGAAGTGTTTAGCAATAATACGAACTGTGCAAATCCTTCAAGTGTTTTGGCTGACAACGCGCTACTTTTACCGTTGTGTTCCTACAAATTTAGTGTGGGATTTGGTTAACGTTGGGTATAAGGTGGTGTAAACAGGAGAACCATGAATACAGTGCAGAGCACCGGCGGCCACGGTGGGTCTATGAAAAAGGATTCCAAACATGATGTGAGTATATTTGCAGCTTATACTATGATCTTGACTGAAGAAATCACCTGAATCAGAGAATAAGATACATTTATGGAGTAAAATTTAAGACCTTCACAGCGCACTTTCATTTATAAAGAAAAAGCATAAGAAACCATTTATTGCCATCAAAAATGCGTGAGTGTCGAAGAACACTGGGTTGGAACGAAGTTAAGAAAGGAAGTGGACACGTACTGCGTTTTACATCACATATGAGGAAATCTTTCTTATGTTCATTTTCGTGTTCATGTTCGTGTTTATGTTTGTGTTAATGTTCATGTTCATGTTCATGTTTGTGTTAATGTTCATGTTCATATCCATGTTCGTGTTCATGTTCATGAAAATAAGAAATAAATTACTAACTTTACTACTTTTTTTATTAAGAAAGAAACGCCAAAACGACGGAAAGTTCTTACTTAGCCTTCATCCGCCAAATCCGTACCGTGCTATAAGGAACTTCGTTCACAACATAAGTATGGTGCCAGTCACAATAACATAAAACTAACGGGCTCAGCATAAGCTGCAAGATAAAATATTGTACCTTACAAAAATAATGATGTACTTTAAGAAACCTACTAGGTACTATCTGCTTATAGTTATACAAGTAATTACCATTTCACTAACTGCAAGTTTTACCTCCCGCCTGGACTGTTGAACAGTATGTGCTAGGTCGGTCAACAGGTACATATGTCGGCGGGTCGACGGAGTACATCGCCGAGATTTTACTGCTACGTTTAAATTATCATTATTTTTAAATATGGGTCATGCATATTCAGTTATTTCCGCGATAGCAATGTATCACAAATAGCAGTTTAATTAACGCCCCGTGAAGCCTGAATAATATATCACCTCGATAATGGACCTGGAATATTTCGCGTGGCAATGGAAAGGTAATGGTGATATATAAACAAAAATAAAACAATGCTTATTATTTTTATGTCAAAAATTTCATTTTTGATACAAGATTACTGCGTTTTCTTTCAATAATCATCTACTAGTTGCAGGCGTACATAGGCTACGGAGACTGCTTACCATCAGGCGGGCCGTATGCTCGTATGCCACCGACGTAGTATAAAAAAAAATTCATTTCCATGGGTTTTTGAAATGTATGTCAAATTTCAACTCAATCATTTCAAACTTCAAACTTGTTATTTACCAAGACGTGTTCGACTTGTTTAAAACAACACATCCTATTGTACTATCTGAGCATATAATATTTATAAAATCAATATCTTTGGTTGGCTTTTAACTGATAGAAGCCCCCTTAACAATAATGGAGAGGTTTTATTATCTTACAACCTTTATTACCTTACTACAAAAAAATATAATAAATAATAATAATAAAATAATAAAAAGCCTCTTTATTTTCTTATCAACTACTTACACACTTGGTATTATTTAGGTACATTAATTAAACTTATTATGGTTAGTATATTTCAACTTAATTTAATGTTTTTTTTTTCTTTCAAACTAAAAGTTGATAGGAACCCCACTTTATTGGGTAAAGGCCTCCTCCAATTTGTTCCATTCGTCTCTGTCCTTTGCCTTATTTAGCCATCTTTGACCGGCCGTGGCTACTATGTCGTCGCTCCATCGCTTTCGTGGTCGTCCTGATTTTCTTTTTACTACTAAATATATACCGTAAATCCACCCAACTATAGTCCACAGCTCCCAACTATGGTCCACAAATAAACTAAATTTTTTCGTTCAGGTGTGTATTTTACTATATTTTTGTAGTTCTAAGGCAAAGTATGTTTATAAATGGAAGGTAAAACTAGGAGTAAACCAAATGGAACATTGGTATAGATACTTAATTTCCTTTTGAACTTGTGGACCATAGTTGCAGTATTGGACTATAGTTGAGTGGTTTTACGGTACTAATATATTTTATTTTAATGGCTTGTGTTTTTATAACCAATCTCTTTAATACAAATGTATACTAGCTCAAAGCACTTAGCGTTCCGTAGTAAATGTAAAAACCCAAAAAGTAAAAAGACGGTTTCAATCAAGAAATTGATTATTCTTGCAAGACACTATCGTGACTTTCAAATCATCCTACTAAAGTTAAAAAAGTCGCACAAAAAAGGGATCAAAATGTTAACAACACGAAATAACCTTAAGGTCCTTTCACTAGTGAATATTCTTTATTTTAATGGCGGGCATTCGTGAATGAAATAACTGAATTAAGTATGATCTAAACGAAATATAGAAGGTCCATTTATTTTGCAAATTCTGCAGCCGAAATGGCTTTATACAAGTTTATATATGAGTATATGAGTAATTTATATGAGTGATTCTGTTTATAAACATAAGTTAGGTGTCTGGTTTTTCTACACACTTATATTTCGCTTCACTCCGTATATAATTATGTGCTTACAATTTTATTTATTTTATTTAACCTTTATTGCACAAAAGAAAAAACCTTACAGTACAAAAGGCGGACTTAAGCCATTAGGCGTTCTCTATCATATTCTATTTTTTATTCTACATTTTGTAACTTTTTTTTAAAACTTCTCGCTGTCAAATTGAATTCAAATTTGGCCAATCTACATATATCTAAAGTCAGACAAAGCTGAATTGGCAGCGGTTTTGATAGCCCGGTCTGTGCATGTGTTAAGTAAACGTTATAATTTCATAGATGTTTAACGTTTAAAATAACACTTGCGCTGTTTGGGCTATCAAAATCGCTGCCAATTTATCTTGGTCTGACTCTAATAACAATGGAATTATACCATAGATGGTAGGATCCTATAGATGTAATATAGGCATGCGCCCGTGAGGGACAGAACATACGCAATGCGACAAAATTAAAAATACGTTTTAACATTCCCGACAACATACCAATAACAACCAACGTAATTTGGTCGGGTTATTTGTTGCCTACCAAAAACCATACTAAACGCTGGGGAATAAAAAAATGAGACTGTGACAAGGACAAGATATAATAGCGCTTTCTCTGCTACTCCTACTGAAAGATAGATAAAACTATCCCGTTCAGTCATTTCCCCCCACCGCTTGACCGCACCGCTAGTTATACTAGATTTATTAATTATACGCTAATATGGAGCTGATCTGATGATGCAATCGGAAGGTAGCCAAAGAACTTCTGATTGATAAACATAAACATATATTACAGAGTTTAGGCTCATTGGGAAGGTGTAGAAGAATAATTTATAAACATGTAATAGAGATGAAATACAAGTGTGTATTAATAAAATTGTGTGATTGTAAAAAAATGGACAGTAACTTGTTTACTTGGTACAGGAAAGTCGTAAGGGTCTACGATATAACGGGTTACTACCACTCTAGAGCAATGAAAATGTATAATTTTGCATGAAAATATCGATACAAAATAACTCGTTTTAATTGCTATAGAGTGGACGAAGTTTGGCGATGTTTTATTACGTAGACTGGGCGGGCAACTATTTCTTGTAGAAGGGGTAGATGAAACACGGGCCTCTGTGCAACAGCGGGTCGTTGAAGCATGATCTCCTGCAATTAAATACGAGTAATATAGTTTTAAATATAATATTAGATATTTTCCTGAAAGAACGACTTATTAATATGATTTAACGTTTTTTTTTAATGCGTGCCACAGAGTTTCATGTGCCGGTATTTTCTCGGGGCTGTCGTGTAAGATTAAAGTCGGTGGTAGTTTTTGATATTAATAACATTACAGCATTGTAATATGCCTAAATAAAGAAAACCAATATGTATTCAACAAATGCAGAGGTAGCTCTCGTTATTAATATTATTATTCCCTTTATTTCATTTTTTCTCTTACGTTAGGTTTTTACGATTTGTATATAAAAGTAAAATATAAAAACACTTACAAAACAATACAAAAGATATAAACACATTATAAAAAACCTAACCTACGCGCACACAGGCGGATTTTCCTAAATTTCTGGCCAAAAGTCCAATGTACCAAATCAACGATAATAGTCACGTGACTTTATTTTTTGTATCTGTATTGTTCCTAAGATTTAATGACAACCCTCATAACAATTTAAACGAACGTTTTCATAACTACCCACATTAACAAAGTATCGACTTCTGACCAAAGGTTAATTATTTGTTAAAAATAAGTGTATTTATATAACATATTCTATTGTTTTAAAGTTGTTTGGTGTGATTTATATAATGGATTGTGAAGCTGGAGGTATGTAACTATATATTTAACATGAATGTTCATACTTTTCATTTTGTTTATACACAGGAAAAAAAAAAGTTAATTTACAATCGAATTTTTACCTGTTGGTTACTTATATTAGTGTATAAAGTTCAATATTCAATAGAATCTGACTACTGAATAAATATTATAGTAAAGACAAACATATTAGCTAAACTATTTTGATAGTTTAGGTTGCTAATACGTGCTAATCTGTTTTTTATTAGACAATTATCAGTTGGAAGTAAAAATCACGAAAACAGTTTTTTTTTATTTTTTCTTTGTTTTTAGGTTCATCTTCTGAGAATATCATTATAAGTCGTCAACAATTGCTTGAATATTATAGAACGTGCAATTCGAAAGATAATAATGAAAAACCTAACAATCTTTTTAACCAAGTAGCAAGTTTCTTAGGTGTTGAGGATGGTCTCACAAATGACTCAAAACAATTATTATCTAAGTTCGTATTCGTACAAACAAAAGTGTGCATCTGTTAGAAGAAACAATGCCTATTTCAATAGAAAAGAATGTAATTGGCTTAGTGATGGTATTTGTTTTTTGGTTAAGAAACAAGTTTCAAAGCAAGTAAGCGGAAGACCTTCGAAAGATTTCTGTGAGAGTAGTGATCGGTCCAAACGCAGAAAAACCGAAGACTTACGTGAGGAAAAAATTAGTAGTGAACTTTTGTTTGCTGCTAAAATGAACTTCAAAAGAGATGGTGATCTGAAATCTGCTAAAGAATGTGAAACTATAATTACAAAACAAGAAGCCACTTCTGGACAATCTCCCATTCCTTTCACACCAGATGAAGCTTTAGCACTTGTTGTTGGAGCAAAACTTACCAAGTTCCAATACAATTTAATTAGGAAAAGTGCAAGTGATCATTACTGCAGCATCTACCCTCCTTACGAAAATGTTACTTGCGCCAAAAAGAGATGTTATCCTAAAAATATATTTCTGCAAGACAGCTGTTGTCTTTATCAAACATTATCCATGGTACCCCCTACCAACAACTGTACATAAAATCTTATTTCATGGCCATGAAATAATGAAAAATTGTATAGTGCCTTTGGGGTTACTTTCAGAAGAAGCTCAAGAATCCAGAAATAAAGACATAAAAATGTACAGAGAAAGTTACTCGAGAAAATTTTGTTGGATCTAAAATGTAGAGGATGTGTTTAATAACCTTCTTGTATCATCTGATCCTTACATAACAGATATTTCACGAAAACATTACAAGAAGGATTCAAAAGTAAATGATTATCCAAAAGAACTTAAGTATTTACTGGACATTAAGAAAAAAACTAATAAAATAAATATAGAAACAGTGAATTGACCTTAAATAAAGCTGTAGTTTAATTTAAATATGTTTTTATTTGATTCCTAAAGCGTTTCTAACTTTTAATTCAGTCCATTAGTTTTGGCCAGAAATTTAGGAAAATCCGCCTGTGTGCTACGGTGCCGCCAGCAGCGGGCCAAGGCCCAAGCTGCCGGTGGTCAGGGCCGCAGAGAGAGGAACCGGCGGACTATCCGCGCCGTGTCCAAGATCACCGCCTTCTGCATCTGACCCTTGATCCAACCACCTAGCGAGAGTCTCTCAAGGTGTTGGTCGAAACTCTTCGCTATGAGACCGTTCGCTGAAACGACTATCGGGACAATGATCGTCGAATCAACATCCCACATGGCGGTTATCTCGTGAGCCAAGTCTAAGTACTTACTGGACTTGTCCTTCTCGGCTTTCACGAGATTCTCATCATGGGGGATGGTGATGTCGACGAGCACGGCCCGGCGTTGCGATCGATCTATTATCACGATGTCAGGCTTATTGGCTACAATAGCTGTCAGTGATAAGATAAGTGAAAATAGATCGATCCCAATAGAGCGTGGCACGACCATTTTCGAGAACTGGCGCAGGTGAGTACTTGTAGTACGGTACTTCGCGGTATTTATTATTATTATTATTTTCAAAACAAGAATGAAGGAATGCCTATCAGAACAACTATAGGAAAACGATAGCGGATCAATTTGTGTATCTATATTCTATCCCCCTTATTCATAAAACTTAGCTAAACCTTGCTAAATTTTGTCCCTATCCAAGAAACAAAAATGTCAAAATGACAGATAAGAACAAACGGTTATTATCTTGTAAGACTTGACACGTGTTTATCAATAACACCATATGTATATAGATAATCATTTCCGTTAAATGCTATACCAGTGGTGAAACAAATTTGAATATTATATTAATTACAGAGATGCAAAATTTCATTTCACTCAGCGAAACCGATCGTATCATATTAATATCAAAACCATTACGAATTTAGGTTGTCATGGGACTTACTAACTGTAAGTTAATTTTAACTTAGCGATTTACGATTAGGCTTTCCGAAACATGTCGGGCGAGTGACCAAAAACACGCAAATTAAACCGTAAGATTAGCTTAACCATAACACATTTTCAAATGTAAATAATGTCCCAGGTTAGCCCTCGTCTATAATCAAATGACGTACTTGCAATCATTTCCATAAGTGATTCCATTGACGGAGCAGACAGGATCTTCATAGTCTGCGCAGAAGCACCCAAACTGCGCGCTCACTTGCGCCAACGAAGCGAGCACCACCAGCAGCAAGAAACCTGGGATAGAGAAGCCGGACGAATTGGAATCTTATTTTAATATCAAAAAGACTTAAATTAAACCTATAGCTTTTTTATATTTATGTCTTTGTATCTATATGTATCTTTGTATCTTTACATTATGACTTTAATGCACCTAAATACACCGTTATTTAAGTTTGAATGAAGAATATTGGAATAATTTTAATTAGGTAAATCACTGTTATATTGACTCAATAAGTTTTTTTACAAAAAAAAGGCGCAGTCTTTCAAGGAATGGGTTAATAATTGTTACTATTAAGTATTTTAATGAAATTACTCTTACAAATTATATTTTAGAAAACTAGGGCATTCGGTTTTTAAATTTCATACACCGAAATGTAAAACGACAAATACTTAATCACAGATAAATGAATATTTTTAGCAAATGAAACTCACCGATATAAAACTTCATGTTGTCGGAACAGTTGCTTCAGATAACTGTCATGCCACTACTATCCACTGCGTTTTTATACGAAAATATGAACAATAAAGTCGTTCAAATAGGAAATGAAGGGAAGGTATTAAAATGTCAAGTTTGATGCGAGTGCAGACTCGTTCGTTTGTAAACATCAAGTTACCGGTTAGAGACTTTGCTTTATTTTGGAACCTGTTTCCCTATATAACAGTTGCACTTTAAAATAACACTTGCACCGTCTTGGCTATCAAAATCGCTGCCAACTTAGCTTGGTCTAGTTTAACTCGAGATTCAGCTAGAGCCAATTATCGCACATAATTTGCGGTGACAGCGTTGATGTGTCTCCATAAAGTCAAATCGCTATGAAAATATGATGATTATTTATCACTTCATATTACAGATAATATTTTTAGATGCGAAAAGTTATAATTTGCTTTTAAACCATGTCAAATTAAGCCGAATATGGGTAATCAGGGGAAATAATTCTTGTAATTTTATAAAATGGTACAGTTATACCTTGTGCTGTCCAGGTGAACATACTAAAAGTCCTCGGGGGTGGGGGTTATGCTGAGGGTGTAGTGGGAGGAGGCGGGTTGTGGGTACTTTTAGATTTTTGATCATATTTCGAATATCTGTACAAATAGCATTATGATTACTTCGGACAAATGTTTCTACATAAAATTTTCTATAAATTAGGTCATATTTACTTTTATCCTACGATCAATACTTTAGGAGCTTCAGGGTGTTTAAATTACCTTAACCTGATTTTATTGAGTGTATTCCATTATTTGTAATTACGGATATGTTGTGTCAATCGAGAAAACTGTATAAAAAAATTGGCCAAGGGCATGTCGGGCCATGCTCAGTGTAGGGTTCCGTAGTACCCAATGAACTTAATTCAAAAACCGGTCAAATTCGAGTCCGTTTAGCTCGCGCATCGAGGGTTCCGTACAAACTTTCAATTATCTGATCTAACAATAAACACGAAAGCTTATTGACCAGAACTATACTAAGCTTAATTGTGAACAGCGCTATCTATCGGTAAATTGCCTAAGTAATTTCCGTGACCTGCTTGTATGTTTTTTTTTGGGATATTTTTTTAATATGTAAACCAAACCAATTTGAACAATTTTTGTTTTATTTGAAAGAAGGTATTTTAATGTAATCTCATAGAAATTTCAAGTATAATAAACACCCGCAAAGGAAGTTAAATAGCAAATAAACTTAGAAAACGTTATGTGATAAATAAAGTTATTAAGATATTAATAAACTTATATTAAACATGCGATATATTGATGAAACTGCAACCTCACCCCAACAAAAACACAAAAGAAAAAATACAAAAAGAAATTCCGTCGCCGGGATTCGAACCCAGAACCACTAGCTAGAACTGGATCACTACCTTACAAACCCCGCCAGGCTATACCGGCTGTCAATTTTAGTTCTGAGAGACAAAGAGAGCGCCAGTACTGACGTTTTGAAAGGGACATTTTTTTGTATGGAGTTGACGTTCTTCTCTTAGTGAATATTGTATTTTTTGGTGTCTGTCTAGAGCCGTCACACGCTCCGACACCGAAAATTGGTTTGAATGAACGAGATCTAGTAAGTAGTTTTTTTTATACGTCATAAATGGTACGGAACCCTTCATGAGCGAGTCCGACTCGCACTTGGCCGCTTTTTAATTCAATACACGAATACATCAATGAATGTAGGTGATACTACATTACAAGCAAACCCCCCCCCCCCCTTCCCCTTGAATCATCTACATCTGGGCAAGATTAGCTCAACCATAACACATTTTTAAATGTCAATAATGTGTATAAGCATTGCAAGTTAAATAAAAGCTTGTGTAAATAAATAAATAAATAATAAATAAATATTATAGGACATTATTACACAAATTGACTAAGTCCCACAAGAAGCTCAATAAGCCTTGTGTTGAGGGTACTTAGACAACGATATATATAATATATAAATATTTATAAATACTTAAATACATAGAAAACACCCATGACTCAGGAACAAATATCCATGCTCATCACACGAATAAATGCCCTTACCAGGATTTGAACCCGGGACCATCAGCTTCGTAGGCAGGGTCACTACCCACTAGGCCAAACCGGTCGTTAAATAAAAAATACAATGGAATTTATAAATGACGTTTTTGATGATAATATGCTTTACGTACAGTGGTTGTTGAAGGTATGCCCGAGGGTAGATAGAACACACGGGAGCATACAGGAAACAAATACAATAAAAAATACAATCATTCATATATACCTAATAAAAACTTACCAGAGCTTTCGATTTTAAACATTTTTAATAGACGAGAAATAGTTCATTCTATACCAAACTCAGATTTTCTCGCAAATTTATCTCATATTATGGAACGTTAATCTCAATGTTTGGGACAAAGGGTATAATTACGTAGTCGTAAGTTTTTATTGACTAGTTTTTTATTAGTGTACAATCTTAATAAGTAAAAAAAAATCTTAATAAGAAGGTTGTCAGTACGTAAAGAGTCAAACTATGAGCCATGATTTGAGCCAATCAGGCATCTGCCCATCCACGTCCATCGCAGGGCCCGTCTTTCCAGTATGGATCGCACGCACCAATTCTCCTGAAAAACAATAAACAATTATCTTCACTTGTAACAATGTAACAAAATCTAATAATAATATGATAATCTTGATTAATAATAATATAATAATTAGTGATCTTGGACACGGCGCGGATAATGCGGCGGTTCCTCTCTTTGTAGCCCTGGCTACCGGCAGCTTAGGCCCTGCCCCGCTGCTGGCGGCACCCTAGTTTAGATGTTTCATATGTATTGTGTATTCTTTTTGTGTGATTTTTTTGTATTTTACTTTTATAGTACCTGGGCGACCGAGCTTTGCTCGGTTATAACTATTTATTGTAATATGGTGGTGTATAGGTGATAATCTTAACTACATTTTTTTACTAAATTAAACTTGTCTAAAACAATAAAAATTAAAAAATTATATATAAACTTGACATTGAAAAAAAAAACAAAAGTTAGTCACCGGGCGAGATTCGAACCCGTAACACTCATTTAGCAGTCCGCGTCTTTACCCGCTGGACCAGACGGACAGTGGCCGGCGACACGAAATTAGCGACCATATTCTGCGTCGTAAGAAAAACGCATGAAAACTCGAAAACACGCGTTTTCCCAAACATAAGACTAATCTAGATCGATTGTATACCCCCAAAAACCCCCATATACCAAATTTCAGCGAAATCGTTAGAGCCGTTTCCGAGATCACAGAAATATATATATATATATATATATACAAGAATTGCTCGTTTAAAGGTATAAGATTCATATTATAAAATGCCTAACCTAAGACCCAAAATAAATGAAAAGGATATAAATACATCTAATAATAAGCCGCATCGTTTTCGTACGAGTATAATACATATGTCAATACAAAAATCTGGAACAAAGTAAATGTGTTTTTAAACTGACAATTTCGACGGTAACTTATTCTCTCCACCACACCTAGCCAAATTAGTCGATTCGTCTAAACAAGATTGCAGGAATTATTAAAACATTCTCGTGTCATGTTACAGACACTTTGCGGGACGACGACAGCAATGGACCCCTACTAACATTGATGACTTACGAGCAATTGTTTCCATATGTAATGTTGTTGATAGAGCATACTGGTTGATACTCCATAGTGCATGAAATGGCTGCTTCAACGTAAATAAATGCCACCGCTAGAAGGGCAATCACGAAAATCACTGTAAGAAAAAAAAAAACATTTTAAAATCTGACATTAAACAGTTAACATTTTTGAAAAGCCACCGCCCACAAGTAGCACCGCCAACAATCTCTCTGCTTTGCCTGAAGGTTGACTGGTAGAGAATGCCTCATGGCTTTAAGTCCGCCTTTTGTACTGTAAGGTTTTCTTTTGTGCAATAAAGATTAAATAAATAAATAAAATCCTCGCCAGACAGTTCTTTTTAAAGTAAAAATAGGCCCAGAATAGACCATAATATTCTCGGTATTTTTAGTGAAACATTATTAAAACCGAACCTAAGGGGGACGGCAGTAATACAGGCATGAATGAATAAGGATTATAGTTAAATATACACATGATTTTTTTAGGTGATGTACGTGATATACTACTGGGCTGTACTCAGTAGGTACTCACTACTGTACAACTTGCCACGATTGTATGGCGACCTGCGGTAGCAGCATGGTTCCATTTTTATCGCTTGTCACAATGCCCGTCACTTTCGCACTTACATACTTGTTAGAACGTGACAAATGATAAAGAGCCGACCATCTTAGCCCTAAGGGTCTCTTAGAAATGCCGCGTACCTACTTAAATTATTATATCTTGTATCGCTTGAAAAATAACCACCAAACTTAACCAACCAATAAATAACGAATAAAACCAATAAATAAGCCAGTCTTACAAATGGCTATATACCACAATCCTGATCGCTAATAAATTTTAGATTACACTTACCATAGAAGATCTTCATGATGGTATCGGGTCTGCAAACTCAAGAAAACAACTTAATTTCTTCATAAAAATAGTTTTATATGCAGTTGACATCTGATTACACATACATTTAGCGACGAGACAGTTATTGTTTAAAATAATGTGATGTGGAACATGTGGATTATGAGTATCACGTGTATACGCGCTGTAAGTGTAAGGCCTGAGTGGACGCTCAAGTTGGGCGTGCAGCGGGGCGGGGCGTGTGGCGTGCATGTTAAACAAATGCAAACGTATAGGAGCCGCCTTAGTGCACGCTGCTCACATCACTTGTGAGCCCGACGCCACTCTGCACGCCCCGCCGAACGCTCCGCTTCGTGTGCTACGAGTAGTGTAAGCGTTCGTTCGGTGAGACGGAAAGGTTTCAAATGTTACTTTGCAGTATATTGTTTGTGTATGGATTTAAAGTGCAGTAAATTCAGTCAGCAGAGTTTTTGAAAACCTTATAGTTTCGCCATGTCAAATTGATCGTTAGTGGTAGAAAGCCGCAATTCGGCATGGATACATAAATCATGCATGGCAAAATAACGGTAAAATAAAAACAACAACAATTATTTATACCTTCGTATAATTCGTCAAATGGATTGTTTTGAAATTTTGTTTTTGCTTTAATTCAATAGTTTCGGGTGTCGATAGATCTTTTCAAAATTAATAAGGTTAAGCAATCTTGAGGCCTTTTTCTAGTAACTACTTCAATTTGAAACCTGTTTTCTAGACTTTCCAAAAAATCACAAACAATCTAAAATCACAAAAGCTAAAAATATAAAAAATGCTTCTAGAAATGCGCAATTTTTTTTTTTAATCGTATTCTTTAATAACTTTTTTTTTGTTACAACTTACTTATAAATATGACAATTCAAAAATATGATGTCTCGGGCACGCACAGCCGTCTCGCTCACACTTATCTCAGTGAGAGCGTGAGAAGAACTTGAAACAATGATGTTCGTGTTTGTTTTGAGATATTCAAAAACACTGCATATTTAATCTCCGGTATTTTTTAATTAGGGTAAAAAAGTGTCTACTTAATTTTATTTACATACATTTAAATCAAACATCATAATATATTTGTATATTTTTATTACATTATGGAATACGACAAAAAACGTTATAAGAGTTATGTCAAAAAAACCCTTTTTAATTTAAGATTGATTTTAAAGAAAACTCAATGGAGTTGAGCAGTGGGCCTAATTCAGCGATCAAGATTTGATAACAGATATAGTTAAAGACCACGGGACTGGTGAAACTGAAGCCTGAAAAAAGTAAAATGACATTTTATTACAAATTAATTTCATCGGTATATAATTAATTTTTGTTTTTACTCATATGTAAGTCCTGATATTATTTCCGTGTTATCCATTCTTAATTGCATCTTCCATTGTAGGCAAACGGCTCCACTGCGCATTTCCTCCTGGAACCAACAATATTAGAGAAGGGAATCATTTAAAAAAAATGGTACATAAAATATAGTACATTGATCTAGAGGCACGGTAGCGCCCCCGCAAAGACGAGCCAAGCGACTCACTCACTGATAATCATCAGAACGCTTAGGGTACTTCCTGATAAAATCCTCCTGATGAAAGCTGAAATTGGTATGTAAGCTAGTATTAGTACACAAACAACAAAAAAAAATCTAAAACTTAGACCTTTTACAACAACCATTCCATTATCGCGATAATCAACGGCGTTTCCCGTTAGTGTTACCTCGGCATTACAAGCATTGCAAATTAAATAAAAGCTTGTAAAAATAATAAATACAATGGCATTTATAAAGGACGTTGTTGATGCCTTACGTGCAGTTGTTGTTGAAGGTATGCCCGAGGGTAGAACACACGGGAGCATACAGGAAACTATGACATACACATTTCGCTGCCAATGTAGACGCAGCCAGTAAGAATAACAAAGTTAAAACTGAAAAACGACAGATAACGTGCATTGGGGTAACTTCAAAAACGGGGTACTTTTGAAAATAACTATTTCACCTCAGCAGTTCGAACAAGCCTAATTTCGCCACTCCAGGGAGCGAGGAAAGTGCGTCTTTCGTCACTGCAGGGAGTGAGACAAAGTAGCTTTTTTAATTTAGTGAAGGCCATGAATACAGGAATATTTCCTGTATTCATGGCCTTCACTAAATTAAAAAGCTACTTTGTCTGAATGATGCCTTTCATTCATGAATGTAAATAAATGTGCATAACTTTACTTGATGTTGAATTTTTTTAACATTTAATATGTTCTCACTACTACTACCACTTTTACTGAGGTGAAAAAATGTATGTGTCACACGAGAGCAAAGTTATTTTACATCTCGTGTTTTTGAGTCACTCGCTACGCTCAAGATTCTCACTTAGAATCTTTCGCTTACTCGGGACTCAAAATCAACACTCGCAAGAAAAACCAACTTTTCTCTTTTGTTGCACAAATAACTATTAACACCATATCATAGCTACAGTGAAAAATATCAGAGAACAAAAAACTATCTAATCATTCCCATATAAAAGAGTAATAAACTTTACATTTTAAAGTTCTTCCCTCTAATAATCGTTAAATTAACACCATGGTCAAAGATCAAGAATGAAATTGTTTTGAAAATAGTGATTTAACTTACAATAAATGTATTTCATGATATCCAGAATATAATGGAAACTATACTTAATGTATGTATGTATTGTCAAAGAACGAGTTGCTTACTATGATAAAGCTGAACTAATGTTTTTTCCCTGTCATAGGTAAGTTGTTATTAAAAATACTCATTTTATGAAGAAATAGTGGATATATTCCTACTAGCATTTCATGGGTTCTGTACTATACGGTGTGATCAAAATGCTCAAAATACTAAAGGTACCTTAAAGTGCCATTAATGTTTAACGAAGCTTATAAATATGCCACCCAGTTCAGTTTGTATCAAATCCCAGATTTAGTTTCAATCGCAATTTTAAAATGTTGCAATTAACATTCCTATAGTGGGAGACTGCAATATACGAGTATGTAAGCGCATGAACCACGTCAAACCAGTAATAAACTAGCTACAGAGCAGTACGGTTGTTTGATTTCCGACCCCGCGACACACCATCTGGTGACGAGGATGGGATCGGAATCACTGGCCCATGAAACAACCAGATTTTTGTTCATACGAGTATATCCTATACGTATACGCCACATCTGTACGTAGACCTAGCTGTTAACGTAGTACGTAGTTCTGAAGACAGAATAATGAAAAATTCTTTTTGTTTTAAAATGTACGAGACCCTAATAAAGAAGCTGTAATAATAATAACATTTCACAGTCTATACGCCGTTTGTCTGAAAAGGGTACTTTTTTATATACATTTTTATGTATTTTAATAAACAATGCAATGTTTAGAATTTTGCTACTCTTCTCCCTTCACGTGCAACAATCAAACAAATTGGGCGAAATAGACCACCAAAAATGTGTACCAGAATAATTCAGTGCTTAACGTGAACGCATATTAATTATTTTCGCAAGGCCATTCATTATTTATTTGGCTTACATTTTTACATTTTTTAGAACGACCAGAGAACTAGATTCTAATTATTTTAATACATTAGAAATGGTCCCTAAAAATAGTACACGATGAGCTATAATTATATAATGATCTCCGATTTTCTCAATTTATCTTATGAAAATAATGTTTATCACAACTATCAGGCCGATATTGGAATCATATCAGTTAAGCGCCTATTACTTCCACACTTCCCGATATCGGGCCTGACATCAGTCCCGATGTCGGGCCGGATAATCGTTTTCCGTTACACGGAATATCAGCACATCGTTAACAATATTTGAAATGTAAAAAATACTTAATACTGCCAAAAATGTTCAATGTTTGATATTTTTGCATATAAACCATTTTTTCACGTCAGCAGCTCGAACAAGGGTAATTTGCTGCTTAAAAACAGTGAGCAAAATCGCATTTTGCTCACCGAGTGAGACAAAATAACATTCAAGTGACCTTTAGATTCGAATGTCATTTCAACGTGTAGGGCCTAATACAAGTTCGAAATATTTGAATTCTATTGTCTTTATCCCTTTCACGTCATTAGCAAAAAGAAAGAGACAAAAAAGTGCATACGTAATTCAACGGTATATTGACGGTTTATAATAGACCCCCGAAATAAGTCAGACCGCATCGTTCCAAAATACCCTACGAGTCTTCATTCGTAATAATTAATTAATGAAATAAAAGTTTAAAATTTAATAAAAACACCATATTTTACGTATTTTATTATACAATCAAAACAATGAACTTATACAAATTTACGCAATTGTTACGCAGTAAATAATTCTACTTAACTACTTTTAACGATCTCTACTATAGTTGACAAATAGTAGTATCCGCAATTCGGACCGGATCTTGCATAGTTTTTTTTTTTACAAAAAAAAGTTGTCGATTGAACTGTCAATTGATGTTCGTTAATTCATTATTTTCGTATTATTTTATTGAAATTTCTTTCATTTTGTTTTATTGCGGTAATTATAGTTAATTGTTAGAATACCTTCAGAAAACATGAGTGAAATATTTATCCGTCCGTCTGGGTTACATTTTTTCAGGTTGTATTTTTTGATGGCTGACTGACGTGAAAAATTTTGTGTACTACACGAGATCAAAGTTATTTACATCTCGTGCGCTTTTGAGTCCCTTACTACGCTCAAGATTCTAAATTATAGAATCTTTCGCTTGCACGGGACTCAAAACAAGCACTCGAAGAAATATCAAACTTTCCTCTCTTGTTGTACAAATAACTATTTTACATTTCAAATATTAAGAAGCGTAATGTTGCAGTGACCTTACAAGTTACTTCCGTGAGGTGTCCTACGAAAAATTCTTGTCAATAACAAGGCCGAGATCCTTCACCTGATTAGAGACCACGATCGCTGAGCCATCAAACACGATCGGTGTGACTGGAACAGCTTCCAACTTGAAGAGTTGACGCGAGCTCTCCACAATGATGGCTTGGCACTTTGAAGGGTTAACAGAAATGCCAAAACTACGGGACCAGTTGGCGATGTGGCGTTTTGGTAAGAAAATTGATGTACGAGTATGGAGTGGACACTTTATGCTTACTTATTTCTCTATGGGCCAGCCAGTGTGAAGTGCTAATAATTCTACATAAGAAAAAAAATCAAGAGATGTAACAGGATATGTAATTTTCGGCATATTATATTTAAGTGTGTCCTATAAAGGGTTTATCATGTTCGTGTTCGTTTTGAGAGCTACCTAAGTATTCAAAATATGAGACCCTAAGTAATTAGGGTCAAGGCGGAAACAGTGGCTTAGCTCGAACAATGGCCCAGTTGCCCAAATATCGCTCTCGTTTTGAAATTAGGTTTGAGTGGGCCTATGTACCAGGCTTGTTTCTACCGAGCCACTGTTCCCTCCTGGACCCTAACCCTCCCTTGTTTGTTGGTTAGTTATAGTTCATCGTACACAACACGATTTGCACGATGAGCTACTTATAGTGATATCTGATTTTCTCGTAAATTTATCTTATAGTGTTGTTGAACGCTATTCATCTCAATGTTTGGGCTTTAATTTGTAGTCAGTGAAAGATTTTTTCTTTTTTTAATGTTTATTTGTTTATAATCTTAATTAAGGAGTGGTTCAGTAAAAAAGTGGCAGTGAATTATCTAGTACATTCTTTTTACTAACTATGAAGCAGTTTATTTTTTTCAGTAATCTGTAGATAAAATACTATATAATAACAATAAAATCATATTGAGAAATATCAGATTGTTTGAGTTTTCTCATTTTTATTGCAATGTACTTCGTAACTTTTTGTACAACACAATTTGACAATATTCACCTGCCGTTTTCTACAATGCAATGCCACATTTGAATTTCTATTTTCACAACAAGGAATATTATCTTACGAGTAAATTATACCAATAAACTGGAGTTCATCTTCGGTAGTCAGGAAGTCTCTCCAATCTAACCTCTGACAAAGGTTTTTCTATGAGAGACAAATTTCTGTAAAAATCGCAAATACACAAAAATGGAAATTCCATGTAACTACCTCAAAGTGAAGTCAAATCAAAAAAGTGCAATATCGAACATAAAGACAATTTTATAATGTATTAAATAGCTTATCAAACTTAAAGAAAATGCTATGTTCATGAGAAACACCTCATAAATTCTCTCAGAAGATGCTGTTCCAAAAGTCTTAAGAGACATGTAATATAAAAGGCGAACACTTTAATTCGCCCTTTTATTTTAAATACGATTGCATTTAATTGTCTAGTATAGTATGTACGGATTACTACAAAAAATTAAAATGCTTACTGTGGGACTTAGTCAATTTGTGTAATAACGTCCTATAATATTAAAAAAATAAAAAATAAAATAATAATAATAGCAACTCAACCCAATAGCCCGGTTTTTTTTTGTACCTTTTTCTTACAATAGTCCTTACAACACTAACCGGGGCTTGTCCTTGGGTGCACTGCTATAGTGTGAACAGGGATAATCGTCGGTTGGTGTCACATTACTTTTAGAGTAAATTGTCTTATTACAAGGTGCATCTACGTGTTGGCTTCGGCCCCACGCACGCCTTCAAAATGCCCGGGACCCCATGGTCCCGAGAATTTGTAAGAGACATACAAATAATAATAATAATAATGTGCTGCTACTTTTTTTCTGAACCACTCCTTAGAAGGCTGTCAGTAGGTAAATAAGTAGCCGAGCAGGCCTCTAGTATTGTACCCCTCCGCTTCCATCACAGGACCCGTCTTTCCAGTATGGATCGCCCGCACAAATTCTCCTGAAAAATAAACATGCGTTATGTAACCAATCATAATTCAAACATTGACTACGATTCTATTTTTACACTGGTCGATGCTGTAAAATGACGAGGAGAGTAGTAGGATATTTACCATAAAGTCTATATTCAGAGAGGAGTATGGGGACAACGTTCATGTGGAGAAGCGTTCGTCAATTATCATCTTGAAGCAAAAAGAACGAAGGGGAGACCAAGGAGAGCGTGCAGTCACGTCTGAAAATATCGATACGAAAATAGTGACAAAAATATGTATACACTACCTTAATATATGGGCAATAAAGTTGTGTATATATATTTTTGGCACTTTTTTCGTATCGATATTTTCAGACGTGACCGTACATGAATCAAACAACGGAAAACGTCGTATCGTATCAGGCTGTCAAGGCGAGTGAAAGAGAAGGCAGTTGACCGACACACATGGAAATCGCGCCACCGACAATAGTCTAACTCTAACATATATATTCTTTAAAAGAAATAAATGAAATGAAATAAATGTTTATTCATAAAACAAACCTTAAAACTAAATCATATCTTCCGCCAAACCAGAGTATGGTTTGTTGGCAGACGAGGCTCCAAATAACATTAGGTAATAGTACATTGTGCAACGAGGGGAGTAAGTGAAACTTTGGATACGAGGGTGATTATTCCCGACAGCCGCAGGCTGGAGGGAATTAAAGACCCGAGTTTGCAATATTCTTACCCCCGGAGTCACACACAATGTTCTTCATCACACTTGCGAAGAAAAAACTAAATTTAAAAAACGAAATAATTCTTAAATACGGTGACATATCAAACATTCGTCCGCCATTTTGTAATTTCTTGACAGGTTAGCATCGAGGGCACAGACCTATTCGGCATTCAGCCACCATTAATAATTATGGAAAAATATTTTAAACGGCTGTTAAATTAATCGAATTATTTAATTTTAAACATAAACAAAAATATAAATTATAAACGTTAGTATTTTTAAAGTAAAACCCATTTATGCTACTTGGTTTGTATGAAAAACTGACAAAATAAAACGCTATAACTCCCTAGGGAGTTATAGCTTTTTTTCATAATCCATAACTCCCGCGGAAACAAAATATGCCTTCATCCTTCAGTACACTTGCATGAAATAAGAACTTTTTCGAGCAAGTGTGATGAAAAGGTTCTTTATCTGTTAGCTATCTACAGCTGTTAATATTAATAGCAATGGCAAACAAGACAATACAGCACTGTGTACTATCTTGTTTGTCATTACTTAAGAATCATCATTACTATATCTGTTTGTACATATTAAATTTATTTCTTATTCATTACTTTACTTTTTCTGTATTGTGTTTTTAAATTTAGTTAGTAGTACGCTGCTTACTTTTTTTTTTCTTTTGATATGATGATTACCACCGTGTTAACTGACGGAACTGACAGTGGCGGGGCAAGACCAAAATTTAGTGTGGGCAAGGTACATTTAGCGAGGCCCTCTGGTGGCGCAAGCAATAACGAATATTTTTTACGTTGCTTCCCAGTTATATGTATTTGAGGCGCAAGGCCCCTCGGACTGCGAGGCCGTAGGCGGTGGCCCACGTCGCCCACGCCTAGCGCCGCCTTTGGGAACTGATATAATAATAACATTGGTGACTTACGAGCAATTATTTCCATATGTGATGTTATGTATGGAGCATACCGGTTGATACTCAAAAGTGCAAATACAACTGGCTGCTTCGACGTAAATAAATGCCGCCGCTAGAAGGGCAATCACAAAAGCCACTGTAAGAAAAACAAATAGGGTTATTTTAAATGCAACATTTAACAGCTAGAACACAAGTTTCTTAAAATATAAACGTGTTTTTATTGAATTCCGTTAACTCCGGCGTATGGGTACGTTCAAAGAAACTAAATGTCATAGTTAGTAAATGTAGTAGTTTAGATATTTAAAAAAAAAATCAAATTAGCTGAACTGGCACATAAAGTTCTAGTTTTGCAGGTAGTATTATCTGGCAGTTAATTATTAGCTATCCAACACCTTACTTGGACATTGTGAAACAGGTCCTAAGGTTTATAGTGAAATATATGGGGTGATATGTTTAGGTGATACTGGTGATACATTCTGTAACAGCTTAACAAACAGTGATGGATCTATATGTAGAACAACTAAGACTGTAAAATATATACTTTTGAACGTGAATTTTAGAGATTGATCTATATTTGGAAAAGTTATCCGGAATATTAGATACTTTTGGCGCGTTATTTCATCCGGTACATTGATGCTGACTGTACTATGCGACTGTACTAATTACTGGTAGCAAGTCATAACCTAAAATCGCAAAACAAAAAAAAAATGTTTTCCATGGTAAAGTTAAATTCGACGACATTTTTGGAGGCCAAGATTTTATTTGTGAGCTCATAGTTGTTGTTAGAGTAAAATATCATATTAGAAATGACTATAATCATGTACATAGCTTTTGACGACCGGTCTGGCCTAGTGGGTAGTGACCCTGCCTACGAAGCCGATGGTCCCGGGTTCAAATCCTGGTAAGGGCATTTATTCGTGTGATGAGCATGGATATTTGTTCCTGAGTCATGGGTGTTTTCTATGTATTTAAGTATTTATAAATATTTATATATTATATATATCGTTGTCTAAGTACCCTCAACACAAGCCTTATTGAGCTTACTGTGGGACTTAGTTAATTTGTGTAATAATGTCCTATAATATTTATTTATTTATTTATTACATAATGCTAAGCATATCGGGTCCTGCGCGGTGACTCGGACTATCCGGAACTGGTAGAGAGGCTAGTGAGGTTCTTTGTTCCTGATTTAAAAAAGATAACCCTCAGACCGCGAGTGCGGCCTCTGTTAGCAGTGCCAACGGCACGCACGGTGGCGCATAGAAACTCGTCCATCCCTCATGCCCTGACCCTGCTGAATGCGCTCCTAGTTTCAGCACCGGTTTTTTTTTTATACTACGTCGGTGGCAAACAAGCATACGGCCCGCCTGATGGTAAGCAGTCTCCGTAGCCTATGTACGCCTGCAACTCCAGAGGAGTTACATGCGCGTTGCCGACCCTAAACCCGCCCCCCTCGTTGAGCTCTGGCAACCTTACCGGCAGGAACACAACACTATGAGTAGGGTCTAGTGTTATTGGGCTGCTGTTTTCTGTAAGGTGAAGGTACTTCCCCAATTGGACTCTGCTCTAGATCTGGAATGACATCCACTGGCTGTGCCCTACCACACAAAGCGAGATGACATTCACAATGCCCATACCTCTCTTACGGACGTAGTTTAAGGACGTACCCGGAATGTGACCTGCTTGCGGGTAGATGAGCGGATGTGTGTAAGAAATGCTTGAGATTTTGTGAGATGATGGATTAAAGGGAATCTAGTGTTTTAAAAGTGTTTTAATACAATCATAGTTGTACATACTTATAGTATGGAATTGTCATTTCACAGTGTATTAATTTTAAACTGGATTTCTGTGTGTAAATATTAAATAAATAAATAATCATAGGTACCTTGTATCACTTAAATAATGTTACCTGTATGTTAACGGGACCAATCATGGATCATTTAAAAGAAAATTTGGAGTATTTTTGATATTTCATCGACACCTGTAAAATTTCTACCGCTTTACGCTTTTTAAAGTTGAATGTCCAATTCGTCCTTTATGTTTTCTATGTATTTAATGAAAGCTACTGCAATTGGTTTCAATATTATTAACCAATTAAAACTGTGGTTTTTTGCTCCAGTCATGGTATGTATGGCGTCATTCGTTTTGAAAATAACAAATATCAATGAAAAATTAGACTTAAGCAGCTATTGGCTCTTGGTTTTGGTAAAATATTGGCAGCGATTAAGAACTGATGGTAAATACTTGTTTTACAGGATTTGTCTATACCATTTCATTACTGGTGCCTGTTCCATTATAGGGGTGTTTACTATACTGCTATTTAACATCAGTTTGACACTGACATGTTAATTATTGTGTTAATTATCTACTCAAAGGTTAACTGCCAGAAATCCCTTAAAGGGATAAGTTCGCCTTTGTACTACTTATCCTGTGCCATATTTATATTTTGTCTTTTGTACAATAAAGAGTTTATACGTACATACATACATACATGTTCGCTAGCGTGTGCGTAACTTACTTTCCATGCATCTCGCTCTTACTCGAATATTAGTGCGAGCGAGATGTATAGAAAGTAAGTTACGCAAACGTTAGCAAATATGTCAGTTCGACACTGCTAAAGCAGTCGTGGTATGAAGTGTGGAATTAAAAGGAGGAAAATCTCTTAAGGCAGAACTATTGCAAAAGTGACCAGCTTTCAGGTTTAAATAATAGTTCCTAATCTCTCCGGTGGCGCTAGGTAGGCTCATGGATTACATGAACCATAGAGGTATAATATTATAGAGATGAAATGGGGGAGGGGCAACAAATAACCCGACCAAATTACGTAGGTTGTTTTGGGTATGTTGTCAGGAATGTTAAAATGTGTTTTTAACTTTGTCGCATTGCGTATGTTCTGTCCCTCACCGGTGTACGCGTATAGAACATCTATATAAATACTAGGTCTATGACATTTTAATTCGGTGTATTGTGGCGCCGCCTATTTAATGTTTTTTGATGGACACTTTTCATACAGAGATGTTCCTTCTTTTATTCCACACTCCATAAGTTGTGGTAATTCCACTAGTAAATATGCTATTGTCTTACCTATGGTTAAATACCATAGTCCTGATCGCTAATAAATTTTGGATTACACTTACCTAGAAAGATCTTCATGATGGTATCGGGTCGGCGGACTCAAGAAAACAACTTGATTTCTTCATAAAAAATAGTTTTATATGCAGTTGACACCTGATTACACATAGATTTAGCGACGACACAGTTATTGTTTAAGTTAATGTGATGTGGAACATGTGGATTATGATAACAGTTTTGAATGATTCACGGTTCAACAATACAAAACAACAACAACAACAATACAACAACACCAAAACAACAAACACACAACACAACACAAAATAACACACAACAACAACAACAATAATAACAACAACACAACAAGTTTTTTTTAACAATTGAAAAAGGTAATCACGGTTTATATCCCGGTCGATTTACGTCTATGTGAATTATGAGTATCACGTGTTGTACTCGCTGTTAGGGGCACTAGTTTAAGCGTTCGTTGGGTGAGGCGGAAATGTTTCAAATGTTAATTTTCAGTAAATTGTTTGAGTATGGATTTAAGGTGCAGTAGGTATTATATCGTAGTGCTTTTTAGGGTTCCGTAGTCAACTAGGAAACCTTACAGTTTCGCCATGTCCGTCTGTCCGTCCGTCCGCGGCTTTGCTTCGTGATCGTTGATGGTAGAAAGCTGCAACTTGGCATGGATATCATATATGGCAAGAGAGCGGTAAAATAAAAACAAGTACATAATTTTTTTTTGCGGTATCTCCCATATCAAATAGTTATTTTTGATTTTTTTTTTTCACTTTAACGAAATAGTTGGATATCGTTAATAGATAGGTCTTTCAAAATGAATACGGGTTACCAACCATTATTTTGGGATAAAGTGATTATTCTCGGAAATAATCGCTCCGAAAGAAAAAAATGTAGTCCCCCTCAAAATTTTGAACCGTGGGTCCAAAAAACATGAAAATAAAATCGTTCAACAAAAGCTTCATTAAATTATATAAATCGAAATTACAGCGAATACAATCGGTCTGGTCGCTTTTGAATTATTGCAAATAGTCTTCTCTTCTTAGTAAAAAGACGCGCAAAGCGATGCATAAGTAATACTCCCTTTTGATTGTAATGTAGATTATACTTATTACGAGTAATAGTCCCCGTTGAGCTCATTCTGACAGAATGGTAACTATGGCACCCAAACCGAGGATGGCCCGACATGCTCTTGGCCATTTATTTCGAGCAATCTTAAGGCCTTTTTTTGGTAACTACTTCAATTTGAAACCTGTTTTCTTAACTATCCAAAAAATCACAAACAATCTAAAATGCACCTTACACATTTGCAATAATTATTGCACAAAAGCTAAAAATATAAATATGCTTCTAAAAATGCACGATTTTATTTTTAATCGTATCCATTAATTACTTTTTTCTTAAAACTCGAGATATATTTTTGAGTTGTCATATTTGTAAATATGACAACTCAAAAATATAATATCTCGGGCACGCACAGCCGTCTCGCTCACACTTACGTTCAGTGAGAGTGAGAGAATAACTTGAATGCACGGGGTCTTAATGATGTTCATGTTTGTTTTGAGATATTCAAAATATGACAGTACCCTCCGGTATTCGATGTTTTTTCTACTTAATTTTATTTAAATACATTTAAATCAAAGAACATAATATATTTGTATATTTTTATTACATTATGGAATAATTACAAGATTAGAGTAAAATAAGAGTCATGTCAATAAAACCCTTTTTAATTTAAGATTGGTTTTAAATACAACTCAATGGAGTTGAGCAGTGGGCCTAATTTAGCTATCAAGATTTGGTAACAAATATACTTTAACACAACGGGACTGGTAAAACTAAAGCCTGAATAAGTAATTGGCAAAAAATTCAATTTTGGTACAAGCTTTTATCGCTGACTGTACTTTTCTTTCCACAGGCAACTAATACTCATCGAGACAATTATAAAAACCCCAAACACAATTAGGTTGCTTTGTTTTATCACAGAGTTCCTATCTCCACCTATTGTCTCCATCATCAGATCAGCTCGATGGTACCATAATATTGCATTGTCACCCGACTAACATATGTAAATTTTCAGCTCAATCGGAAACCGGGAAGTGGATCAAATTTAACTTGCAAGATTTAATTACAAACAGACAACGGTCAGGTGAAAGTAAATAAAAGCTTGTAATAAAAGCTTGTAAAAATGCCAAATGTCATTTTACTACAAATTAATTCCATAGATATTTAAATAATTTTAGTTTTTACTCTTAAGTAAGTCCCGATATCCATGCTTAATTACATCTTCCATTGTAGGCAAACGGCTCCATTGCGCATTTTCTCCTGAAACCAGTAAAATTAGAGTAGGGAAATTTGAAAAAAATAATAATAATACTGTACATAAAATACATTGATCTGCAGGCACGGTAGTGCCCCCGCCAAGACGAGCCAAGCGAAGCGCAAGGGCACTACCTACCTTTTCTCAAAGCGCTTCGTCCATTTGAACCCTCATAACTTTGGTTTGGATTATACCAGATAAACAAAAATATTGGGACATGATGTAAATAGTGGACTTATTAAACTAAGAACGTTTCAATTTCATAGTTCTTATACTTTAGATACTGGCACACTCAATCACTCACTCTCTGATAATCATCAAAACTCTTAGGGTACTTCCTGATATCCTAGAGAGCTGGAATTTGGTACGTAAGCTGGTGCTGATCTAGTGAAGGTTTTACCCCCAACCCCTTAAACTAGGGAATGAAATTTTGTATAGAACTTCCACAAATTTTGATGCTAAAGGTCTGAAAATTGATATAGGGACTTCTTGTTATAAATAATAAAATACATATCTTTCAGTCGGTTAAATAGGTAAAATGTTTTGTTACCATTCATGGCATTGAAATAAATCGATTGACACCTAAAACTCCAGTTATAATACGAACTGGAACTACGACGAATTGAAAATAATAGCTGATGTTTTTAGTTTCACGGATATATCATGACTTTAGGATTATATACGAACTAAAACCAGTCATAGTTGCATGAGTTAAGTTCATATGGAACCTTCAGTGCGTGAGTTAAATGAACTTGCACTTGGCCGGGTTTTTTTCTATTTACTTACTTACGTATTTTTAGAATTCCTGTACATACATTATTATCTGATAATATTTTAGTAGAATATTATTTTAAAAACCGGGCTGTTATAATTAAATTAAACTTTTCGCACAACCGTATTTTTACTGGTCTATGGCTATAAACAAAAGTTGTAGTTTTAATAATTTAGTGTAATTCACAATACAAACATAGACAGATGAAGCCATAACTCTTCCTATAGTCTGCTAGAAAATAATTTTTAGTCAAAAATCTCATTTTTGATATCAGCATTTATTATTACTGACTCTACTTTTCTTTCAACAGAGGCAACGTTTAAGAAACACAATGAGATTACGTTGTTTTATCACAGAGGTCTTATGACTGTACCCTCTGTCCACATCAACTCTATGGCACCATATTTGATATTTGCATTTTCACCCAACTTACATATGTATGTAAAGTTTCAGCTCAATCGAATAATGGCAAGTGGTTTAGCTTGCATGATTCAATATATTTAATAAATAAAAGCTCATAAAAATAATTAATACAATGGAATTTATAAAGGACGTTGTTGATGATAATATGCCTTACGTGCAGTTATTGTTGAAGGTGTGCCCGAGGGTAGAACACACGGGAGAATACAGGAAACTATGACATAAACATTTCGCTGCCAATGTAGACGCAGCCAGTAAGAATAACAAAGTTAAAACTGAAACACGACAGATAACGTGCATTGGGGTAACTTCAAAAACGGGAAGGAATTAAAGACCCGAGTTTGCAATATTCTTACCCCCGGAGTTACACACAATGCTTTTCATTACAGTTGCGAAGAAAAAACTAAATTTTAAGCATTATTATCAAACATTCGTCCGCCATTTTGTAATTTGTTGACAGATTAGGCATCGAAGGCACCTGTTAATATACAAATTCAGTTCTTTACATGTTCGGCTGGAATTTCAGCATTCAAATATTAGGTAATCACAAAAATAAATTACATTTATAAAAGAAGCCGTACAGAAAAATATTGGGAAAAAAAAATGTCAATGTGTGTCAATGTCAAATTACTAAACCAAATTATCTAAAAAGTAAGAATTTTAAAATTTTGTATTGATTCACTAATATCATAAAAAAAATTAACATAATTTTTAATCGTGGCTGAATATGTCTGTGCCTTCGGTACTTAACCTGTCAAAGAATAACAATATGGGGGGACGATTGTTTGAAATGTCACCGTATTTAAGAATTATTTGACTTAAAATTTAGTGATGAAAAACATTGTGTGTAATTCCGGGGGTAAGAACTTGAGGCTATCGTGCCTCTAACGACCTCGTTTGCAAAATCTCACTTACCCCCCTCGTTGCACAATATAACTACTACTACTATTTATTAACTATTAAACACTAGAAAAAATGTCAAAAAAACTTTAGGTAAAAGAAATAAATGCAACATGAAGTTTTCTTTTAAAATCATAAATAAGCTACTAGTATTACTCACCAAATAAAATCCTCATATCGTCAACGATGGAACGCGAGTAACGAAATAAAGTTCCAGTTTTATGCAAGTATGCTAAGTGAGATAACTCAGATAACATTTAATTACCATGGCGGTATCGCAAACAATTCTTTAGATACATTTATTAACTCCAACTCCACTCTAATACATGTTGAATTATCGGTTTAATAGTACATTACTATAGAGGACGGGAAACGAAGAGTTGCAGGCAAAGTAGATATAGACGGCCGAGCTTAGCGAGGTCGGATAGGGATACGCGGCCGGCAACCCCGTTTCTCGCCGAGATTTGTATAGTGCTTTTCTCAAACTTGCAATGAAATAATAATAATAAATAGGATGATGATGATGATGATGATTGTTTCATGTCCTGATGTGATAGGTTATTCAGTGCGTAGGGTTACAAAGGGGAACGAAAACCCCTTTAAAAGCCTGAAATAATATTTAACATACACAAAAAAGAAAGAAAAAGACAAAAAAAGAAAAAAAGCATAATGGCAGAATTTTGCTTATAGGTTTTTTATGGTTGAATGCCAAGACGTGCCATAATTTGACGTTTAAAAACAAAAGAAGGTTGCCTTACAGGCCTAGGTGTGTAAGGCTGTATGAAATTCCTTTACATATCATCTTCACTCATCGCACCTGGTATGTAGTATTTCCGGACCTAATTTGAAGTAAGTCATGTCAACATTTCATTACAAGTTTGAGAAAAATAATATTATAAGGTAAACCATCAAATTTAATTTAATCAAACTTTTTTGAGATAGGAACTTAGTAATGTTGTAGCGGTAACTCGCTACCCGACCCGCTCCGCTTATGGCGCTTGAACCATCGGCCAGACGCGCGGACACAAAGGGGCAGCGCATACGTCACACGTCCCGCACGCCGCGCGCAACACCCGCCGTCGCCTCGAGGGCCGGTTCCCTCACTGCATCGGCACCCGACACTCGCTCTCTGACCGCGTTCATATGCGCCCGCGCACTTGTTTTGTATAACTGCCGCTTACGCAAATTCATATTGTAACGCTTTCTCTTTAGTTTTTATGATTATAATTTAAAGTTGAAGCTGCTTTTCTCATTTCTTCGCTTCTCTGCTATCGCCTTGCTTCGCATACGAAAGCTACGTGTAGTGACCGTTACGGTACCCACAAATTGGTGACCCGCGACAAAAGGAAAGTGGACACATTCATCGGCGGCAAGAAAGAACTTTCAGCAATGCCTAATGGAACGGGAAATGTGCAAAATACAAGTGGTGGTTCAGGTATTCCGACAGAGGCTAGCAACAGATCCGGTCCAGGTACGGTACATTTGGGTGGTGGTCCAAGTGATGTGTTTCGAGTGGGTGTGCGTCCGCCACCGTTTTGGCCAGATGAACCAGAGGTTTGGTTCGCGCAATTAGAAAGCCAATTCAGTCTTTCTGGCATCACTTTGGACGAGACAAAATACCATTTCGTGTGCGGCCAGCTCGACCCAGAGTACGCAGTCAAAATCAAGGACATTCTTCGTAATCCTCCAGCTACTGGCAAGTATACTAAATTAAAAAGCGAGCTCATTCAACGTATTTCTGTCTCTCGTGAAAAGAAAACCCTGCAATTGCTCCAGCATGAGGAAATTGGAGACAGAAAGCCAACCGAGTTTCTGAGGCATCTTATGGATTTAGCTGGACCGCACATGCCGCAGGAATTTATTCGGACTATTTGGACCAGTAGATTACCACCTAATGTACAGACTGTTGTTGCATTTCAGCCTACCTTGGACCTCGACACCCTGGCAGGCCTGGCAGACAAGGTCATCGACGTAGCGCAGCCATCCTACAAGGTTGCTAGCACCTCCTCGAGCGTGCCAGGTACCGCTTTGGAACAGCGAGTAGAGGAATTGACACGGCAAGTAGAAAGCCTCCTTAAGGTTCAAGGTCATAGGTCTGGTTCATTCAATAGCCGCAGGCGTTCTCGCTCCCATTCAAGGTCAAGAGGCCGATCCCGCTCCAGACAACGTCCCGAAGGTCATCCACATTGCTGGTATCATTTTACTTTTGGCAACAAAGCAAAGACATGCAAGCAGCCATGCAGTTACCGTTCGGGAAACGCTCAGGGCGGCCACTAGTAGCGGCGAGCGACTGCCCAACAACAACAACCCGCCGCCTGTTCATCACTGACCGTACGACGAAGGTGCAATACCTAATAGACACGGGTTCAGACCTGTGTGTTTTTCCGAGGTCAGCTGTTCGGGGGGCATGTCCCAGGACGAAATATCTCCTATTTGCCGCTAACGGCACAGAGATTGCCACTTATGGACTCCTGAACCTCCATATTGATCTAGGACTCCGGCGAGCATTCGAGTGGCGCTTCACAGTTGCTGACGTCTCTAAACCCATCATCGGCGTCGACTTTTTAGGATTCTACAACCTTCTCGTCGATGTCCGAAACCAACGCCTGGTCGACGCCATAACTTTACTCACCACTCCGGCCAGGGTCCCTGGTAGCAGCGAGGAAATATATTCCATACACATGATGGCCTTGGAAAGTGCGAGTACGCCTTTCCGTGAACTACTTAGTAAGTACCCAGACATTACCCGTCCAGCTGGTAAGCCGGGCACTCCAAAGCATAGTACAGAGCATCACATCAGGACCACTCCAGGACCACCGGTCTCCGGCCGTCCGCGTCGCCTGGATCCAGAGAGACTGGCTATAGCAAAAAAGGAGTTCGAGGATATGGTCCGCAACGGTACTGCTCGAAGATCAGAGAGTGCATGGTCCTCTCCACTACATTTGGCACGCAAAAAGAATGACGGCTGGAGACCGTGTGGAGACTACAGGGCTCTCAACGCACGAACCATACCTGATTGTTACCCAGTGCCGCACATACAAGACTTCGCTTACCAGCTGGCAGGTAAGAAGATCTTTAGTACCATAGACTTAGTCAAGGCGTATAATCAAATACCAGTTTTTGTCGACGACATACCCAAGACCGCTATCACCACGCCTTTTGGCTTGTTCGAGTTCCCTTACATGACGTTTGGCCTCAGAAATGCAGCTCAGACATTCCAGCGCTTTCTGGATGAAGTGCTGAAGGGACTCGATTTTTGCTTTGGATACATTGACGACATAATCGTCTACTCAGAGTCAGAAGCTCAGCATCAACAGCATCTCCGCCAGCTGTTCGGACGACTGCAGGACTTCGGGATGCTAATAAATACAGCAAAGTGCGTCTTCGGTCAATCCAAGGTCACCTTCTTAGGGCACGCAGTATCCGCACAAGGTATCAGCCCTTTGGAAAGTAAGGTACAAGCCGTCCAGGAATTTCCGGTACCTCAGAATACGAAGGAGTTAAGGAGATTCCTGGGTATGATGAATTTTTACCGTCGTTTTATCCCTGGGGCAGCAGCAATACAAGCTCCACTCCATTTACTACTCGGCGGTGATCAGACGAAAGGTTCCAAGCCGATCGACCTGAACGCAGAGCAAACGGAGGCCTTTGAAACCTGTAAGTACAGATTGGCACAGGCAGCACTTTTGGCTCATCCAGACTCCAAGGCCGAGCTCGCAATCCAGACAGATGCATCAGACGTCGCGATCGGTGCTGTGCTCCAACAGTTTAAAAATGGCGCGTGGGAGCCATTAGCTTTCTTTTCGCGGAAGCTAAACGCAGCACAACGAAAGTACAGCCCGTATGACAGAGAGCTTCTTGCAATTTACGAGGCTATTCGGTACTTTAGGTACATGGTCGAAGCGCGTACTTTCAGTATCTATACTGACCACAAGCCACTCACATACGCATTCAGCACACGCAGAGACAACTGTTCACCACGTCAGTATAGATACCTGGATTATATTTCCCAATTCACCACTGATGTCAGATTTATAGCCGGCAGAGACAATGCAGTGGCAGACACGCTATCACGAATTGAGGAACTCGCCTTTACTCCCTTTGATTACCAGTCTTTAGCCCGCGACCAGGAGGCAGACACTGAGTTGCAGGACCTACTCAGAGATGGTTCTTCGCTAGACCTGCAGAAGGTAACAACTCCGCATTCAAACATGCCAATCTACTGCGACGTGTCAACTCCAGAGCCTAGACCGTACATCACGCCAACGCATCGGCGTCAGGTATTCCATGCTCTCCACAACCTAAGCCATCCTGGCGTAAAAACTACGGTACGATTGGTCACGCATAGATTCGTATGGCCTGGCGTGAGGCAAGACTGTCGACAATGGGCAAGGGAGTGTATACACTGTCAGCGTTGCAAAATAACGAAGCATACTTCCTCACCAATTGGACAATTCAAGCCACCTCAAGCCCGTTTTCGACATGTCCACATTGACATTGTCGGTCCCTTACCCCCATCTAATGATTTCAGGTACTGCCTCACAGCCATCGACCGCTTCACGCGATGGCCTGAGGCGTACCCACTGAAGGACATCACAGCAGAGACCTGCGCGGCCGCATTCCTGGCTGGCTGGGTCTCACGCTTCGGTTGTCCAGAGCGCATCACAACGGACCGCGGCCGCCAGTTTGAGTCGCGCATGTTCCAGTCCTTGGCGAAACTGATGGGCACCGAGCACCACACTACGACCGCGTACCATCCTGCGGCAAATGGGATGTTGGAACGTCTGCATCGGCAGCTCAAGGCCGCCATCACGTGCTATGCGTCGCCATCATGGACTGAGGTCTTACCTTTAGTACTTCTTGGGATTAGGAGCGCCTGGAAGGAAGATATCCAGGCATCTGCAGCTGAGCTGGTCTATGGCGAGCCACTCCGCTTGCCTGGGCAGTTCCTGACTTCATCACCCGATCAGGTGGTCGACTACGAAGACTACGCCAGCCGGCTTCGTTCTCATATGGCCAAGTTGGTTCCACAGCCGTCATCCCGCCATGGTACTCGACCATTCTACATCCCCAAAGACCTCAACACAGCTACACATGTCTTTCTACGGCAGGGTCCAGCACGAAGACCTCTTAAGGCAGCATATCTTGGGCCGTACAAGGTCGTTAGAAGGGGATCGAAAACATACGACATACTCGTGCAGGGTAAAGAAGTTACCGTCACCATAGATCGCCTCAAACCGGCTTATATGGCAAAGGACGAGCAACTGGCACGTACTGGTACTCCTGATATCAGCAGAACGATCGAGCAAGAGACCGAGAGAAGAACAAAGAGTGGGCGGGCAGTCAGATTCCCAGATTACTATCGCCCGTAGTCACGGTCTCAGCGGGGGAGTACTTGTAGCGGTAACTCGCTACCCGACCCGCTCCGCTTATGGCGCTTGAACCATCGGCCAGACGCGCGGACACAAAGGGGCAGCGCATACGTCACACGTCCCGCACGCCGCGCGCAACACCCGCCGTCGCCTCGAGGGCCGGTTCCCTCACTGCATCGGCAGCCGACACTCGCTCTCTGACCGCGTTCATATGCGCCCGCGCACTTGTTTTGTATAACTGCCGCTTACGCAAATTCATATTGTAACGCTTTCTCTTTAGTTTTTATGATTATAATTTAAAGTTGAAGCTGCTTTTCTCATTTCTTCGCTTCTCTGCTATCGCCTTGCTTCGCATACGAAAGCTACGTGTAGTGACCGTTACGGTACCCACAATGTTTTTGGTATGGCGTCAACTTTTAAACACCTAAGTAATAGCTTGGCAGTGGGGTCTGGTATATGTACTTAGGTGTTGGGATTGTTGCAAATAAAAAGTTCAGACGCGGTAACAACAATAAATCTATATTAACACAACTCAATACTAAACTAACACTAATTACAATAATAAGTAGGGAGCGATATATAATCGAGCTCGACCGTTAAAGATAGGTACCAAGAGAACGCGAGGGAGCGATACGATATCAAGCTCAACCTGTGATAATAGGTACGAGACAACTTGTCGAGTTGACGTCTGACTACGAACTATCTTACTACTTTTGTTTCGCCCGTAAGGAAGTTGTGTATGATTTAAGCTAATAAAATTACACATACCTACACATACAGTAGTTTTTTGAAAATAAAATAATAAATATTATAAATAAATAATAAATAAATATTATAGGACATTATTACACAAATTGACTAGTCTCACAGTGAGCTCAACGATAGACAACGATATATATAATATATATATATTTATAAATACTTAAATACATAGAAAACACCCATGACTCAGGAACAAATATCCATGCTCATGCTTACCAGGATTTGAACCCGGGACCATCAGCTTCGTAGGCACGGGTCACTACCCACTAGGCCAAACCGGTCGTAAAAATAAAGTGAACCTAACATTTTATTCAAGAACCTGTTATTTAAATCAGCTATAAACGCCGGCGTGGCCGTATTTAAGGGAATACAATTTAATACAGATGTCAAAGTAGTCGAAATAAAACTTAAGAAATTAGTTTCAGTAGGTAGTTTATTGCATATTATTTTAGTGTTATATGAATAAGTACGTATCCCAGCAGTATTGAGAGCTGTTTATCTCATTAATACTACGTACTAGGGGCAACATTCTCCGTTGTAAGCAAAGTCCTCATTTGCGCACTTCCTCCTGAAAGAGAGTTTAATATATAAATTGAAAATGGTCACGCACTACCAAGAAGACTATATTACATTTATATGACACAGGTCACTATAGCGGAACCTGTTAGTAGCACAAGACATTAGATATTTGGAACGGTTATGACTAAAAGATTAGACTAAATTGAGGTCTTATAGCGCCGTGAGGGGCGCCAGACTGTTGATAATCATGATGGAGTTGGAGGCAAAAGAAGCCATGCCTGGCATCAACGGAAAGCTCACAAGGACGCTCCTGCAACTAGGGAAGGTCCGACTGAGTATGGTAACCAGTGTCATAACAGGTCATGGACTATTTAACAAACATCTTTTCATAACAGGTGTCACAGACAGTCCCCTATGCCGAGGATGCATGGAGACAGAAGAAACAGCCTCTCACGTGGTGCTGGAATGCAGCGGAGTGGCCCCATACAGAGCAAAACATCTCGGATCCCTGAGAGACCTCACCTCCCTGAGGTCCTACTCAACATCAAAGGTTTGATAGGATTCCTTGAGGAGATGGGCTCCCCCCCCCCCCCCCCCCTTATTAAGCAAAATAGGCGCCAGTCGTCGAGTTGCGGAAAATCGCCCGTACTAAAATACAATGGAGTTCCTTACGTGCAATTGTTCGAAAAAGTGTTCCCAGATGTTGAGCATACGGGGGCATATATCTTAGAACATATGCAGCTCTCTGCCACCGCCAATGCACATCCCAGTAGTGCGGTGATCAACGTCAACACTAAAACAAGTTCTAGGGGTTAGTCATTTTTAAAGTCACTAGTTATCACAGTAATATAATCAGAGGTCTATCTATCTGAAGCGACGAAGAAAGATAAAATTGAACAGTGTAGAATATCTTTAAAAAATATACATTGGCAGACTCCCGGCTATACGGGCATAACAAATTTAGAAAGTTGTTAAATTTAGAAAGTTGTTCTGAGTAAAATTCTTATTTTCTGTTACAACGTATTTACAAATCTGACAATGGTATCTGTCTATCAATAAAAAGCGTGCCCAATTATAACCTGTTATTGACATAATAACAATTTTAAAAGATTGATCCTCTTACCAAGTATAATTCTCATGTTCTGTTAGGTGCAGTACCTTTGCAGTTATCAAACTGATGTGTTTATCAAACTAAGGGTCTCTTTTATAGGACTTAATACAATACTGGATAAACAAGGCAACATTTAAATAATACGACGTCAATGACTTCTAGAAAGAAGTATTGTAATTTCATACCGTGCATATTATTCATTTAAAATAAAAACATGGTTCAATATGAATTTAATTATATTTATTAAAATCTAATAATAGCCAAACAAACATTTCATAATCATAAACAACATAGAAAAACACGGTGACTTTCGTCAGAGAAAAATCAAACGTATTATCTTCATAAATGTTAATATATTTCCTTTTTTTTGTGGGATGCACTACACTACAATCTATGAATTGTATATGCACATGTCAATCACAATGAAAAAACTAACGATGACCAACTCTGGCCAACGTGGGACTCGAACATCTTTGAACTGCCGGTCCAACGCGTTACCAATTCCGCTGTCTGACCATCCATCATTTAACGCTAATTTAGCCATTGTAACTGTGACAACGTCGCTAGCGACATCTACACTTTAAAAAGTTGGACGTTGGCCAGAGTTAATCATCGTTGATTTTTCCATTGTGTTGACATCTATATTATCAACAACATCATATATTATTCTCCGATGACAGATGCATTTACTTCTTTACGCGTCAAGGTCATGCTGAACACAGCCACGTACTGTACAGATGTATGTAACTATGATGAAATGTAGTCATCTTACAAGAGGACAGCCTAAGAGGTAAAAAATTTCACCTTAAAATAACTTGCATCGCTATAAGAGTCTGTGCGGAAAAAGAAGAGTCGTGGAATGTATGGGGCCCAATACCTTCCACGAGTCTTCTCTTTTCGAACAGACTCTATTGTAAGAGGAAGAATATTCTGCGAGCAAAGCCTCTGAGCGCAAGCCTGTCTTGAAAAGTATGAAGTATGAGTCCACACAACTAGCGATAACAATACCTACATCAACTGCATTCATTGTGTTTCTTCGACAAAAAACAATCTTGTGTTAATGTGCCATGTGCATGTGTGTGTAATAATGATAATGAAAAATTTCATTGGCGAATTTAATGATGAGAATCTTTCTTGGTAAATTAATTTTAAAAGAATATAAAATATTAACGATATGGCTGGCTCAATTGATAGGTTCACCGCCTGCAAAAGTGCCGTTTCAGAATGAGAGATGAGAAGAGAATGAATATTTAATATTGTTATTCTATTCTTACCGATCTATATGGGTAACTACTTATATGTAAAGTGATTTATCCTTATCTAAGTAGATCGATTTGTGTAAAACGATTTCGTTATTTCAGGCCAGCTTAAACCAGCAGTTGAGTTGTTCGCATGTGCCGAAACCGAGAGTATTTGTAGACCTGTCTGCGGCGGCACTTACAGCAGTTACTCCACGTGAGAATCCGCTACTTTGAAAAAACAATATTTCTGTTACATACCCGATATCTGTGTAGGCATAAACAAGCATATTGTATCTATATCATAAAGGGGAACTATCTGATCTGGACAACTTTGAAACGCCTAAAGTCTGTGGCGAGCTGCGTAAAGAAAGGCCTAGATTTAATGTTAAGAGAATTAATGCTTTCCATTAGCCGCAGAGAGTGTACTTTGAAACAGAAGGGCGTAAGTTCAATATGTAACTTATACTCATCTCTGAATTTGGCGGTCAATAACAGTAAGGAAACCTGCATACAGCTGCGAAAACTCAAATCCCAGCAATCTCAATTAAAGCTTTCATATTATTGTAGTTTTCGAAAGCTCATCACACTGCCTAGTTTACTTGGACACCGGAGTAGAATAACACTTTATGGAATGGTGCAAATTAAACTATGTTCTTTTTACCCATTTACCATTACACCTTCATATATTTTATTTCCAGAAGAATGTGTGCCATCCCTCGAGACCCTTACGTACGCGATGGTGCATGCGATGACTCAGATACCAACGCAGACTAGAAATAAGTCAAACTTTTAGAGATTATTTATATAAACATGGCGGAGGGATAGCCTAAGGCAGGGAGGCGCAGTATCTCGATATATTACTTCACAGCTTAATTAGTATGCCAGCAGTGCATGAAATAAACATTCGGATGAATTAACCATACTAGTGCCTACTATATTCTAGTACTAAATGTTGAAAATAACAAATCGTTCTTTGGATTGAAGTCGATTAGATTCAAATCAAAGGATCACATGAAAACGTTAACATCTTTATTTCACAAAAGTAAACTTCTGTTGACACTTATGAAATCACAATAACACTCAGAATAAAACGGTTAAAGAACGCTGGATTCTATAGGCTTTCAAAATAATCCTTCAGGAACGTGGCGAATTTGGCACAATGTTGGCTAACGTCCGATCTCTAAGCACGGTCCGATCCAGAATGCCAGCCCCACTGCTCTCGCCTAAAAGTCACTGTTGGCCAACCTGATTGACCAGTCTACCAATATAACGACAAAACTGCCACCTTGACGTTCCAATGCCTTCTACCTGTAGTCTTAGTTCAAAATGCCAATAGATGGCGTTGCTCTCTTCACAACATAATTAATCTAGTTACAAAAAAGTAAAAACATTGCTAATCGATTTTGAATAGGCGTCTAAAGCCATGAAGTATGAACTGTAGCGCTGAAATACGTCCTTCAGGGTTTTCAGGAGACATGCTCCGACAAACATATTACATGAAACTTGTGCCTGAAATAAATAATTTCAATTAACCGAATAAATACTACTACATATACTTTTACTTCTGTATTTTATTCGTGTTTATAAGCTTTAACCCTTTGAACGCCAAGAACCTTTAAAGGCGTCGTTACTAGTCGTGCCCACAGCGCTAAGGACAACTATAGGTGTCATGACGTACGCTGTCAAAGTACGAGTAACCTTCACTTAAATTTTTTGCATAGAAGTACAAGTAGGTCATCTGGTAAAATTTCGATCAGAGCCCCTAGTGTAAATTTATTTGATAGCGTGACATGATGTACGCGCGTCTCGGATTTAGAAACAGCGCGCCAAGCGGGACGTTTTGGAAACTCAAAATCCCATACAAAATGAGACTTAACGTCAACGCGTACGTTACGTCATGCTATCAAATATATTTACACTAGGGGTACAGATGTTGTTTACTTACATAGTTTTGTTTTAAATTGAATAAAGTTCCTCCACATTTTGTAGATTCTGTCAAGAAAATTGTAAAGTGGCTTTTTTAAGTCTCAACAATTTCCGCCATGACTTCATGAGTGAATTATACTGTAAATATAGGTCGGGGTATCATCCCCATTGTAGCTGCACATTGCCAAAACTTTAAATCAATCGCATATTTGGCAGCCAGCCAGCGTTCACATGTGAGATATGTAATACTTACTCGTAGTTTACAATTGCGAAACATGACGCTACTTGTGATGAATAACCTATGGATGTACGAGTTTGTGTCGCAGTTGGATGGCTTTAGGTATCGCGCCCGCATGAAAAATAAAATAAAATTCTAGAATGGTTTCAAAATCTGTGTGAAAGTCGAAGAAAAATGCCAGTCATCTGTATTTTAGGCCTTAGCTCAGAATACCCTCAGCGAAGCAGGCACAAGTTCTCCAGATTTTATTAAGGCTCTCCTAAACTTTATTCAAAATGTTTAACTCAAAAACTTTGCTAATCCAAATTTTTACGAGGCACTTCACAAGTTCGCGAACTACATGGATTCGAAGAAGCCGTTGCTTAGTCAAATGAGATTGTAGACAACGTTCGTTCGCCGTAAACCGGTTTAAACTGCTTTGGACTGGTTTAAACCGGTGGAAACTCGCTCAGGCTGGTTATTTGATTTGAATTTACCTTCTGTTTGAGGATTGGAAATTGCAATTGACGATTTGTTCTTTTTTACTCGGCTGGCGAAGTCTGAAGGATAATGAATTTGAAGTATATGTAGAGCGAGCTGCAAAATTCCATTCATAAACTGGTTATATGCGCTTTTGCAGCTGTGTTTACAGTCAGCTGTAAACATAATTGACCCCCTGCATAGAAATTAGTTTGCAGGGGGGGTCAACTATCTCTGTAGCTGACTACATATAGTTGTAAGTATGTACGAATCCATCTATGACAATTTTTTGGTAAGTAGGTACTACAAGCCAATAAAATTGATGAACTTCATACATAAAAGTATACAAATCAAACTTGCAAAAGCTATATCTAACAACATAACAACACTATTTAACATTAACATTATTTTAGTACTTATACAACTATTAAGTACTATGGAAATAAAACGTACAATATACGTATCTACATGCAATATTTTCTTAAATAACGTCTAGAAAAATACGGGCGCTTTTTAAAATGCTCAGAATTCTCAGCGAAGACCACAAAACGAGATATAAAGGCCGCTCTTTACCGATCGTTATTACCGGCATGCAATATGAGCTCTCAACGTGTGAACGACACCTTATGTCGGTGAGAGCTGACATATATCACTCGTGGATTTTTAGCGTTTTGTACAAAAACGCTTATTTCACAGGGACATGCTTAAGTGGTTTGAGTATGTAGGTATATTGGTTTCAAATCTTGAGTACTTACCGATGTGTGAATGGGTATACCCATTTGCAGATTAATGAGAAATTGGGAAATACTTCTATAATATTGATGACTGTCATCTATCATGAACACTAACATCGAGCTGTTGATACATTTTAAGGGTGGAATCAGCATTGAGCAGCATCTTATATATGAAAAAACCGCTCGTTAGTATGAAGTATATAATTACAGTGAGACACCTCATTCGGTTCTCGTATGTTTCTTTTATCCTAATGAATGTTTTAATTATACGGAATTTTGACTCTTAGAGAGATCTATACATCTCTAAGGATAATTTGATAAAAGTCATTTAGTTCTGATATTTAGAGATATTTACACCTCTAAATAATTTTAGATTTTTTTTTGTATCTTTTTTTTTTTTATTATTATTATTTTAGTTATTTTTTGTATTATTTTATACTTAATTGTTGATGTGCTTGTTTTTGTTTGTATGTAAATTCCATGTTGACGTGTAAAATTGCCCTTGTGGCCTATTTGCTGAATAAATGTTGAAGTTGAAGTTGAAGATACCTATGTTTTCGGCCTTCCATTGTGTTTGCAAAAAATAATAGAAATATATAAAATGTGGCTCGATGCTGATGGACGTGATTCCACCCTAAAGGTGGTGTAGCAATTTTATCGGTAATCAAATTACAGAGTTTCACCCTTAACCATTGACATGTATTTACAGTAAATGATTATAAACTTTGACGATGAGTCATACGATATCACATTCGTACATCAGAACCCCTAGTGTACATTTATTTTGTGACGTGACGTACGCGTGTTTAGTCTCATTTTGTATGGGATTTAGAAACAGCGCGCCAAGCGGGACGTTTTGGAAACTCAAAATCCCATACAAAATGAGACTTAACGCAAACGCGTACGTCACGTTTCGCTATCGAATAAATTTACACTAGGGGTACAGTACCTGACCTGCAAAAATACAGTAAAGCATAAAAAGAGCTCGCTCATTTCGCGCTGAGTTCGGTATGATATTAATATTATGTTTTGTAATCCGAATATACCTCGCTGTTATTCTACGAGTGCGATTCTTTTCATTCTTCGGGAACGACATCTAATTTCGTATTCAGCGCCAGGCTTACATTTCTAACGTATGGTTTAGAATGTAACCAATGAAAAATCTTATCTAAACGTCTCGCAAAGACCTGACTTCTCCCTCCAGTACTTTTCTAATGACGATTGCCAGGTTAAAGAGCGATAGCATCCCTTGTTTAAATCCAGTGATGACGTTAAACTCATCACCTATTTTGACTCATATATTATTAAAGGCTTTGGCAAAGTCCACGGAGAAAGTGTTCCTCCATGAGTTGTTTGAGGAGGAGAGTTGTGCGACCGAGTGGTCAACTGTGCTCTGGGGGCCTACCGCGAAAACCGAAATTCGCCAATTGCGGGGATTTTTCTCTTTTACTCTCACTAAGACGTAATTAGAGTGACAGAGAAAAATCCCGCAATTGACGAACTTCGATTTTCGCGGTAGGCCCCCTGATTACGACGAAACCCACATTGGTAGTCACCAAGGATTTGTTTAAGAGTTCCTCTATAAAAACTCAGGTCCTTACACTAAAACTAGTTACCTGAACAATCTGACACCGTCTTGGCATACTTAAAGCATCCCGCAGATATATTTTTGATGGTTATATCAAATTTAAATTAGACGAAGGTTTTAGTGCTACCTATATAAAACAATTCTGAGACATTTTTTAAAAACTTAAGTCTCAACTACATGTTTGAATATTTTTCGAGCGGCAATGTATTTCGTACATCATAGTCACTTATGACAATTGTGACGTCGCATCATTAATGCGACATTTTTAGTTAAAACAAAGTAGTGATACATTGCTTGCTGAATTAAGAAATTGAAAAATAAAAGTCGTCCATTTTTTATAAAACGTATGAAATTTCATTAAAGCCTATATATATATAACTAACATTTGATTATGCAGTTGTATCAAAAATACCCGCTGTATTTATCCTAAAGTCTCAGATAAAAGATGAGACAACTTACGTAAGAGCCTCATTACATTTATGTCTACTGAGGTACAACTAATTTAATCGATTAATCAAATACGCACAATCAGTCAGGTTTCGCACTGCCTAAATGAACCTTACTCGACGGCTGCTGTCTACGTTACTTTTTTATATACCATACCATACGACTCATGTTTGTGGGAATATGTTAAAATTACAAATAACTCGCAAGTCATGGAACATTTTAGTGTATTTTTAAAGGCCGTGCAAACCCACTTTATCGTTCTAAAATTTGAATAGATTATGATGGACACAAATTTAGGCATAAATCCCTCCAAAATATCTCAACCAAATTTCTTTAAAAAATTATTACTTGAAAAGCGTATCTGGAAGCTGTCATATAAATCAGTGTGACGTCTCATCCATCATGTATGCCATACACGTCCGTATTTTAATGGCCTGAGCTGACTAACGCGTTTTCTTTGGATTTATTAATTTGACGTTCATTATATGATTCTTAGTAAGGTCATCACAGTAAATGCTTATCAAACCTTAAAGAGTCCGCAAAATGTATCCTAGGACCTTGCTTAGAAAGTTAATTTTCTTAATAACCAATACGGCTCATAGGGTTCCTAATTATCATCAATATTAAAAATCACAACTTCAAAATTGAAGTGCGTGTTTAAATTAATCTACATGGAAAATTTAGAGGCTTGAATCCCATTTGCATATTTTTTTAAGAGGCATCTTTGATACAATTTGCTCTGCTATATTTTTTTTTTTTTCCAGGTTTAGACACAAAATTAAAATACAAAGAATAATGAAGTGTGAGACCAACAACATCGTCCACAGCTTACTAGATTACCTACTGATAAATCTACAATATATAGCGCTAGGTAACAATATAAAGGATATAAAACTAAAATTAACACAGCTACGGTTACAACACAGGTTTATAGATACAGTAACAAATTAATTATCGTGTTAGCAGAAGTAGTTTTGTATAGATACATTTTAAGGAGCGAGTAAAAACGGCAAGGTCTACCGGGGCGACTTTTAGTAATGTTTTGTTTGAAGCAACTGAATCTCATTCTTCTTATACACATTGTCAGATATCTTGAAAATGTCAATTTCATTAAAATACAAATTGTTACATTCAACCAGCCTGTATAGGGGATCACGTTCTCCAGCATGGGTGCGGCAACGCGAGTCCGCAAACAGCTGGTGCTTGCGAACAGCGCGCTGCCGAGCCCGCGTCGGTACACGGTAGCAAATTGCCTCGGTCAGGCTGGGACAGTCGAATTTGTTATTGCAGAGGTTATATAGAACCATCGCGTCCAGAAGGAGGCGTCGGCTTTGTAAGTTGAGTAATTTGTACTTATCGAGAAGCTGGTGGTAACTTGCCCGCAGCTCCTCGCAGCCTTACAGTTCCGCACTCCGCAGAAGTTGACCAGGTCCAAACACTTATTTAGCTTACCGATTACGCGTTCCAACTCAGGCAAACGGGCTCCTATACACAGAATTTGCGACCACCACAACAAGTTACTTTCGAATGTAGATTTATTCTCATGCTCCCGTGCCTCATTCAAGGCTGCTGTGACAAAATTGTACAAAATAAAACAATAAGAAGTAGGATTCGTTGTAAATGCATATAGATTTTGTAGCGGAAATAGTTAAATTAGAGTTTGCATGTTGCTAGGTTTACATTCTGATACCACTTATGTTCTCAGTGAGATATGTCTAAGGAATCATCATAATCTATACTGTACTAGTTACGTATACACTGTCTATGTTGTTCTTGACTTGTATGCTTCTGTTTTATCTCCTTGTAATAAAATAAAATAAAATAAAATAAAATAATAACTTAAACGCGAACGGCAACATCTGAAATGCATGGCTCGTAAGATTTTTTTTTGAACAAGAGCTATTGAGCTTTTGTACTTATCGTAGAAAGGATTTGTGACCTAAAAGTTAATCAATCGTGTAATGGGATCTACAGAAATAAAGTTGATGCCATGAATAACCAGTGTTTTAAACAATGAGTTTTGTAATTGCTGAGATAAATCAAGATACCTGACGCCAAACGCGGTTTCGTAAAATTGTAATTGAAGATAGCTTTATAATTTGACGACCGGTCTGGCCTAGTGGGTAGTGACCCTGCATATGAAGCCGATGGTCCCGGGTTCAAATCCTGTTAAGGGCATTTATTCGTGTGATGAACATGGAATAGAATAGAATAGAATTTCTTTATATTATATTTGTTCCTGAGTCATGGGTGTTTTCTATGTATTTAAGTATTTATAAATATTTATATATTATATATATCGTTGTCTAAGTATATATTTTATATACCGTTGTAAAAGTTGACTGAGTCAATTTGTGTAATAATGTCTTATAATATTTATTATTTGTATGTCTTTCCCATCACGGAACAATGGTGTTACGGACCTTTGGGAGGCGTGCGCGGAGCCGAAGCCAACACGTAGAGGCCCTTTTGACACTTTAATGAAATGTAAGGGGTACACCTAGCGGATGTTGCCCTTGCCCGTGTCATGGGACGCACGCAGAGGCAGCACCCGCCAGGGTGTAAGGACTATTTGAGAGTTGATGGAATCTAAAAATGAACTGGGCTATTGGGTGAAAGCGATGGACTAAATACTGGGGTATGGGATAAAAAACCGGACGCCTGCCTAATAAAACGGTATTCAATTTTATTTTATTTTAATTTAATTTTTATTTTTTATTTATTATTATTATTTATAATTTATAAAATAAGGCAATGGGATTTCAAACTAATGATGTGATATAAAGAAGCAACTAGATTAAATTTAAAAACATGTTTTTAAATGATATCTTTATTTGATTTGCCGCAGATGTTTCTTGCACTTGTAAACACTTGTGTAATCCCAGAAAAAAGTCAACAGACTTCTTTTTCAATGTCTGATTGCAAATCCTGATAAGGAAAACGATTTTAACAAAGTTATATTAAGCCGGTACATATACAATGTTTTTTTTTTAAAGTCCGTTTTTTTATGGTTGCATACCTGAACTGCAATTAGTAACCTTCTCAAAGATATCTGTCATGTAATTTACTCCATTTTGGAGATAAACAATCATTTATTTTTATCTCATAAGGCCCTTACAAGCATGTCCACTTGCCTTAGGGCCTGTTTACCTGATTACTGTTTAGTATGTCTTTTTATACATATGCTACTATCTAAACGTACTTATGTACTATTAAGTTTTTTTTTTTTTTATTAAAATATCAGATAGAGTAAGAAACGATTATATAAGAAAGAAAACTAAAGTAACTGACATCATAGAGAGAATACGAAGATTGAAATGGAATTGGGCTGGACATATTAGTAGAATAAAAGATAATAGATGGACAAGGAAAATCATAGAATGGACCCCACCAAAAGAAAAATCAACACGAAAGCACGGTCATCCAAAAACACGATGGGCAGACATTATGGAGTATGGAGAAGATTAGCTCAAGATAGAGACACTTGGAGAACACTGGGGGAGGCCTACGCCAAAGATGCGACTTCCATAATTAATAAAAGATAATCATTTAAGTATTTAAAATGAATATTAAATTACTGGTAGTTATTAAATCTATACAAATAATTAATGATATAATTAATAAATAATAAATAATAATAAATAAATATTATAGGACATTATTACACAAATTGACTAAATCCCACAGTAAGCTCAATAAGGCTTGTGTTGAGGGTACTATATATAAATATTTATTAATACTTAAATACATAGAAAACACCCATGACTCAGGAACAAATATCCATGCTCATCACACGAATACATGCCCTTACCAGGATTTGAACCCGGGACCATCAGCTTCGTAGGCAGGGTCACTACCCACTAGGCCAAACCGGTCGTCAATAAAATATGTATATATGTATGTATGTGTGTGTAGTATGTATAGAGTAGTTAAAGCGACAAGGTTCTATAGTGGCCTATGATTCAAATTTGGTTGACTGTACGCGCACTAAACCATACCAAATCCTAATGTCATTGTTGTTGTTGTTTCTCTCTAATTGAACATGTCCAGTCGACTACTAATAACGTTAGTAGTATATAAATATTTTATGAATAATACTACTATCTTACATATGTTAAACAATACGTATATTTTAAATACAATACAAAGGAATGTGTTATTAAAAACTATTATCATGCATGCAAAGGAAATGTAAAAAAAAAAAACTAATTATGGTAGAATAAAGGCTATTTTTATTTTATTTTATTTTATTTTTTACTATTAAGTTAACGGTGTTTAAAAAAAATACAGTGTACAAGTATGTGTTATGAAAACAAAGTGCCTTAATGTTATGCTAATCATTGATTCATTAGCATGTATGTTTATTATATTTGATAATTTATGTTTTCCTAAATAGCATGTAAGTGAACTGTTAGCTGACATTGTGTTCAATAATTAATAAAATGGTAATTTGAAGATTTTACATTAAAAAATATAACAATTTTGTTTTGTGTATGTGCAGCAAACATGTTTTTTTTATAACACACACTAACAGTACGCAAACAAAGCTAGTAAAGTAACATAAGTATATTAGAAACGTATAATATTCATGCACCAATAACAGGTGTGCAACAATACTCAAACAGTTCGAGCCTTTTTACACTACATAATTAACTACAACTATACATTAACCCTCTTATTCATAAACGTGTACTAAAGTTACGATGCCGCTGATCATCGTTTGTCCCTTTCCATCATACCGATACGTCGGAAAAGGACAAACGATGATCAGCGGCATCGTAACTTTAGTACACGTTTATGAATAAGGGGGTAATAGATTAAGTAATTGAAATATGCATAGGAAAAAAACTAACTACTACTAATATACTAACACAAGCACTGTTTAGTTTGTTTGAACATTCTGCGCTTCATATTTTGTTTAGAATCACTAAAAATGTATATTTCGAAGGTTGAAGTCACAGATTATTCCAAGCTACTTGCATTCTATATGCATCTTGCATAATAAACTGATGACATAAAAATGGCGCTAGTTTTGCTTCCCTGCTTCATTTTGTATGAAAATAGGTGTCAAAAGAACCTTACAATACTCCGAGCAATACGGAAACTTCGTAAAACTTTGTATTCATAACATATTCAAACACCGTTTCTGTTTCAGGTAAGTACGAACATCGGGAGTATGCATGTATATGCAAATGAGGTGGACGACGTTAATAACACGAAGCTTGCATGTATAATATATATGCATAATGTGGCGTGCTACGGGTAAGTAAATGAAGTAACAAAATAAAACGACTTAATTGGCCGCGAAAAACATTGACCGAATTATTATTTGGAAAATGGGACCTACGGTTCGATTCGAAGAATGAAATACGATAACGATAAGTTCTGGTTTAGATAAGTTCTCATTTACATATCGTTTGTTTGTCGTATAATTGACAGAAGCAACTCGATTCGGGCAACCAATGTCATTTTGACGTTAGAAATATCTTAGATAGATCTTATTGGGATCACAGCGGAATCAAAATAAACGTCAATTTTGACCATGTTGTTTAGTTATCGAACTTTTAAAGATCTTTCCAAGATCTTAAACGTGTCTCAATCATTCTTCGAATCGGGCCGCTAACCGCGTGTAATTAAGTTATCATTGCTCACGCTCTGAAAGTGCATCGTTGTTGTTCGAAAAACTGTGCAGAAAATAATACGTTTCTTCTAAGTAGGTACGTTGTTCTTTTATAGATTTATTGTACAATTTCAATTCTGATAATTAATCCCCCATTCCATAAATAACGATATTATGAGATTATAACCTAAATGGTTAACTGAAAATACATTCAAGAAATACTGCTGAACCTTATACTTAGCCGTGTTTTTAGGGTTCCGTATCCAAAGGGTCAAACAGGACCCTATTACTGAGACACCGCTGTCCGTCCGTCCGTCTGTCACCAGGCTGTAACTCATGAACTGTGATAGTTAACCAGTTGAAATTTCTACAGATTATGTATTTCTGTTGCCGCTATAACAACAAATACTAAAAACAGAACAAAATAAATATTTATTTCCAATCTCGAGGTTTTCATCCAATCACCGAAGTTAAGCAACGTCGGGCGGGGTCATTACTTGGATGGGTGACCGTTTTTAAAGGTAAAATTGTGCGAGTCCGACTCGCTATTGGCCGATTTTTTAAATGCACATGTATTTTACTTTCCTCGTAATCGAAATTAAAAGTAGAATATTTAACTATGGTGAACGGCACCTCAATGCGTTCGAGCGCCTAACTTCCTCAACAGAAATGAGTGCCTTTCATCCCTTGGTTAAGGGTGCCGTTCAATTTTAATACAAACTTTTAGCATAATTTCATTTAACTACTATTGAAACTCATAATAAACATTATGTATAAAAACAAAACATATAAAGTTGTTAGTCATACTAATTTAATGACAGAATGCTCTATAATCATAAAAACATTCTTCACAACAATCCTTAGGAATAATTTTACTTGTTATAACATACATTTCGTATAATAATTAAAATATAGTACTAAATTTTAACGAATGGTGACATAGTGTTCTATGATATACTTGGTGTCAATCAAACTATTAAATTATACAACAATCTACCTTTTCAACTTTAAAGCTGGTCGCCGTTAGGTACGACGACGAGCGTAGCGAGGAGGAGTGTTAGGTAGAACTGCGACCATATGGGCAGAACCATATGTCTCGGAAATTGTATTTTTGCTTGTTCATTTTCACTAGGCGTTTATATGAAGTTTATCTGAATCCCTTAGGAACCACAGAGGTTCCAACTCACACTGGCCGCTGCTTTGCGGTAAAATGATATATGTCGACAGACGTAAAGTACGGATGTAGGTAAGTTTGACGCTTAGAAAAATCGATTATGTTCCATGCAAATATAATGTTTAAGTTTTTTTATTAATTAGTAATTCAGTGTTGTTAAACTTTCAGCAAACTCAATCAAATAAAGTTTATGAACGATTTGCCGTGGTTTGATTGTGAAACCACACCTTCAACATTATGCTGTTGGTTTTCATGAATAAAAACGGTTCTGAGTATAAAATAGTATACAGAGTGCACATTATACTGGTTGCCTGTTATGCAAATACATTACTATGCTACTAAACTATAATTACTTTCGAAATTATGCAATTCGTTTTTATTGTATTTGTTTTTATACCAAATCATAATTTCTGCATATCAAAATTATGCAATTCAAATTATGAAAAATGAAATTTCGCAAATTGTTATTATTAAAAACATTACACACCCCTTGGTTAACAATCACCGGTGTCTCGAGGACAGCATTGTCCCCGTGGTTTCAAAGAAAGGCTGGCCAAGCAACTACAGTTGGCTTCAGCATTTGGTCTTGTTTATCAACTTGAACGGTTTGCAAGGGAAACTAGAGATGGCTCCGTCGACACAACACTCACAATGTTTGATTTTTCAACCACCGCTATAAACGAATTCTCTTAACGCTTTGATACTTGCAACGTCTACTGTTTAAACTTACACAACACAACACAATAGGGTTGTTTCCAATTATTTGAAACGCTCATATTACGTTCTATATTAACTAATAGTTGCCCTAAAATTCAACTTTTATACTAAAAACGGCTTTAAATATGTTAAATTAACAAAATATATTTTGACAGATGCTTTCGCGCCCATAACGCCCTTTGAAAATTGTGTGACGTCACAGTTTACGGTTTGACACATAACTACATACGCACGTAGAAGATACGAACTGTCAACTGACATTTGTCATTTGTTGTTCATCGCCTAACTGTCAACAGTGTCAATCCGAGAGTTGTGACGTCATCAGAATCTTCAATGACGTTTCGAGTTTGGTCACGTGACGTGTGCCAAAGGATATTTTAAATTCAATATTTACAAAAATATGGTCATTACAGGTCCCCTAAAAGTAGTTTAACATGTTCTTATAATCCAAAAGAATTTATTGGGATACAATTCTGCCCTAAGATTTGTAGATGGAAACAACCCTATTGGGACAACACATTCGTGGTCTTCTTATCCTATCCTTATCTTATCTTATCCTTTGTTTCCTGAGATGGGGCTAGAGTGTAGTTCATAGTAAGGTTTTAAGCTTACAATACAATACTCTTAATTGCTCATATCACACAGTTTAGTGCTTGATTTGATCTTTGGTGTACAACATTTACATATATACGGCGATCTGTATTGATGGCGTTCAATTCAAAATATATAACTTGTATTTAGCAATATTTTCTAATCTTTTTCTATTATTTTTGGTATGATAAATGGCAGGGGCGGCCTTAGCCTCTGCGAGGCTCCGGGCGGAAAATCTTTGCGAGGAAAATCTTAGATAACTTCTGCATCGACTTTGACTGTAAGTACTTATATTTGACGTAAAAATAACTACACAGCGCGTTGCGCGAGGCCCCCCAAACGCGAGGCCCCCCCAAACGCGAGGCCCCGGGCGGTTGCCCCGTTCGCCAACCCCAAAGGCCGCCCCTGATAAATGGATTTTTTTGCTTATGTTTAGATATTTACTAATTATTTGAATGAACGAAGAATGATGTGGAAAATAGAAAAACTAAGTAAATATTTACTGATTTCAACACAGTATTATTTATTTATTTTACCTTTATTGCACAAAAGATAACCTTATAGTACAAAAGGCGTACTTAATGCCAGGAGGCATTCTCTACCAGTCAACATAATAGGCAGCTGTAATAGAACGTACTAGAACAGCGACTGAGTGCACAATTTCAATGCATAGGATTATCTGCATCTTCCTGTGAGCAACACACTATAATGTGTAAGCGTTCCCACATTTATAAAGAGGTAGACAAGTTTATTTTAGTTGTTGATTATGCTTAACATTATTGTGTTTCATATATTTGATCTATTTGATATGATGAAACGACCACCGAATGAAGTGAAGACCTAAGCGACTCTGTTCATCAAATATAAAGGTTTTTGAATAATTTTAATAGTATATTTAATATTTCTTTCTTTTCTGCTTCACTGCCTTGAGTTTGTCTCATAACCTGTCCTAGTTGTGTCTGGGAATTTCTTTTAATCTTTTAAAAGTTAAAACTATTTGAACTTATACTTGTATAAGCGCCGACTTACGAGAATAGAGTGCAAAAGACCTTGTCTTTAGTAGGTGACATGAAAAAGTATATCTAAAACGAGTTCTTTAGCCTAGTGTATCCCTAGCATGCCTCACGCTACATCCGGGGGCATTAGTTTGGTGCACCGGTGCTATGCAAAAACGTGAAGTTTCCTACATGCTAGGTTGCATGCTAACTTACCTTTCAATATAAAGTTTAACGAGAAACCTATGGTACCCTATAATACTCGTAGCTCCAGTACCTACCAATAATGTATCACCTCCATATTTTTACGGTAGAACTTTTTAATATTTGTAAGTTCCGACTCACTACTTTAGGTATGAGCGATGAGAAAAATTGGTCTCAAGTAATGGTTTTTTCATTGAGTTTTTTTTAATATACAGTCAACTATTTTTTTTTTACAGCTTCACTAGTAATATACTGAGTCTCTTATTGTAATTCACAGTATTTCATTGCAGTATTTATCATTTATGTATTTGTATAAAAATCTACATACTTTAGTTTAGACCATTGTGAGTTCACTGTGATAACGGTCGACTTCGTTATCACTGAACTGAGTATTTTTCACTTTTACATTCTCTAAGCTTAACGCGAGGTACAGCTCACAGAGCCAGTAGTGAGTATCGGTGTCTTTAGGGGCCGCGGCTGGATGAGTAATAAATTACCTTTAGCGGGTAAACTTAGACATAATCTTAACTGGATCAGCGCGAGCGCTAAAGTTATCATCACGCGCTGATAATATTCTGCTGACCGGTACCCCTAGTGTAAATTTTATCGACATCATAACGTGACGAACGCGTTTGCGTTAAGTCTCATTTTGTATAGGATTTTGAGTTTCCAAAACGTCCCGCTTGGCGCGCTCTTTCTAAATCCAATACAAAATGAGACTAAACGCAAACGCGTACGTCACGTTTCAAAATCGAATTTATTTACACTAGGGGTACGGCACAGTATCTAAACTAGTTTTCAAACTACAAGTAGTCTTCACCTGTCCCATTGCAGTAAATAGTCCTTAGTTTTCTAAGACTTATAGCGCAGCGTCGCGTTGAATATGAACGGGTATGAAGAGAATAACTATTGTGTTCTATGTGGTGTTGGAAATTTAAATCTTATAAGCCTGCTCAATGCGATTTTAGTATTTCAACGTACACACCAAGCATTGCATTCCTATTTAGTGTGGGATTATTTGTAGCTAACTATCAGCAGTCAAACGTGTGTTGTTGGATAATGTACTTTCTGTAGGTACAACATAGGTCTTCATCTTCTTCATCAGGGAAAAGCAAGTCCAGAGTATCTCCGGGGTATTTTCTCTTTGGGCAGTCGTAGATGATATTGTGCATGAATTGCTCTGGCTCTCCGCAATCACACATTGGTGACTCTCTCCAGCCGCACTTGAACATGTACTCTCCGCAAAGGAGCTAGATGTAAAATTATAGTACCTAATTAGGTAAAGTTTCACTAATACTGTAAGCGACCTTGACAAATATCTAGCCATAGGACTAAATAAATAAATCTTCTTCATGTTTGGCGTTGCACGGTCGTGATTGTCTCGTGTATCTATGTCACTGAGACACACAACACTCCATAAGATAATCCCTAGCAATCAACCGTTTATATGCAATATACAGTGCATACACCTAATAAACCCGAATTCCCAGTCAGACGCGACCCAGACTGGGTTTATCTAAGCTGGATGCGCTTTGGCCCGGCGCCAGAGGCAAATAACGGCTTTGTAGTGGAATTTGCGATTGTCAGTGTCGAGTGTTAGTTTAACCCAGAAGGAGTTCTTGAGGGTAGTTGAACGTGTTATCTTAAGTCGCTTGGTTTGAGCGAAAATATGAAGTTTATATAAAGATCAAATTTACTCATAAACTTAAGCATATTCAGAAGTTTCTATCTTAATAGTGAAAAGAGTTTGGCCCTTAACGGTACAGTGCCTACACAGTACTTCTTCCTAATTGGTGCCTAACTAAATAGTGTATTTCTTGACTGAGACGCAGGAGCGGAGCGCACGGCGCATTCCTGCACCCAGCGTAATTCGGCCTTCAACACACACGCAACCGCTCTGATTGCCTTCTATGTATGTCTTAAAAAACCGATAGTAATACTAATATTCGTGTCGTACCGATACCTTACAACCAAGTTAGAAGAACCTTGCCGTGTATCCATTGATTATTATTCTATCTATTCTATTTATGTGATTAGTTAGGTTTTTGTTGTTTTTAATTATTCACGACAAAACGGAGACTGCACACATTCCTTTAATGCATCAACGGATGTTAAAAACCGATAAACCATTTCAATGATTTTAGATTGAACTCACAAAAAACAGAATTCTTTTTTGTCGGAAAAAATAACTACAATCGATCGTAAACAGGAACGCAGTACTAGCCACCTGACACGTATATCCGTGTACCCGGGTACCCGGTCGTGCGTAACGGATACCCAATTAGCGTTTGTTACCGAGCGTCGGCCGGTTGATGGAGGGCACTAAGGGCTCCATTCTGTGGATTCATGTTCATTTTAATTTGATACTGTTACCCTATTAAGAGTAAGTTTTTCATCAATTACGTAAAAATGTCATTGATGTTGAAGGCTTATTACAGAGTCGAGGACTACTTGACAGACAAACATGCATGGTCCAAACCAGACACTGTGATAAAAACAAGTAGCAATTAATTCGTTGTATTATGTGTAGAGCTATAGGTGACACAGCTCAGGTAAGAAACCACATAAAAATATATTTTATGTAGGTATTTCATAGCAATGTATACTATATTTATTTTTTTAATTATTTTATTTTCTTTTCCTTTTGTATCAATTTGATACGTTTTCTGTATTTGTATGATTTGATATATAATATTTTTTGATGAAATTTATATAAAGAAAAAAGAGCTACTGTATGTAATTGCATGATTTCTATAGTCATCTAAATGTTTTTTTTTCTTATTTATATTCATTATAAGATGTAATGTTTTGAAAAGATGTGCCCTGCCGATCTTGCACTCATATATCCCACCCTCCTCCCATTGACGAGGCATTTAAATCTTCTCGGGTCAGAGGTCAGAGGTTCTAGGGTTAGAGCCGGTGTACGAGTAGCTTTATTCGACGTTCATAAGCGCATTTTAATATGCCCACTTAAATAATAAACTATATTTATCTCTTTATCAAAATATTATTTTATTTTTAATGAAACGAGCACCAATGGACAGCTACAACACGATGGCAGCACGCTTTTTTCTTGAAGGTTTTCACAGTTAATAAATGTTCTTTAACAATAGGTATTTGTTTTACAAGGGGGTAAAGTTATTGTTTAACCGTTCGTGCTAATATTGATACCCGAGCAAACGAAAAGTCTAATCTTGAGCGTTGCGAGAGTTTTGACGAAGGTTAAACAAATTTTGCCACCGAGTTAAACACAAAAATTTTCACGACGCCAACGCGAGGAAAATTCTGTAAAATATCAAACATTGTACACAACATATATATCTTAAGAAGAAAGATAAATAAAGGAGATAATAATCTTAAAATATAAACCATAAACTGAAATACATGTAATATTCTAACGTTAAAGTGACCATCCCCTCCAATACCAGAGGTTTTGACCAAGTGAAGCGAAGGCCTACGTTTCAGCTTGCGCAAATAATATCCAGATGATCTCGTCTAAATGCCGTATTTCTCAAATGTGAAATATTGTAAGCATATAGTACTTTTTGTCGATATCGTTTTTAAATCATTTTCAAAATACTAGTAGGTAATACAGTGTTATACTTTCAGGCTGCATAACACATGGTTCACCACGTCACGTTCACGTTTCCCTTCGAAAAGGGTAGCTTGTACCTCAACGTAGCCCATAGGTCCAACCTGGCGGCATCAAAGAGAGAGCTGCTAATGGACATATCGATTTAGAGATCAAATCGAGATGGTGAATGATATGGTTATATATTTAACTCATATACAAGAATATGAATTCGCTATCCGACTGTTATTTAGTTTTTTTGAAAAATTAAATCTATATTCGAAAACTAATGCTAAAAAATCTGAAATAAGTTGACAAAGTAGAATAAGGCCAAAGCAGCAAAAAACTAACGGTACATACGAAAGTCATGGTCTCCGTTTAATTTTGAACAAAACTACTTTCGTATGTGCCTATATAGATGTTCCCCTCTACATGTCGCATTTCTCAACGGACACTATTAGGTCGATACTCAATTACGTAGATGATTTTTTTTTTCAAAATGGCTGACTGAGTCACTAATACAACATATATACCTACCACCATTACCACTACTACACCACCGTTTTCATCGAGTTGTGAACAACGCTCACGCGCACCGCAACATCGAAACGAAACTAAGTCGCTATCGAAAGTTTAAATCATTTCGCGCGTAATTTGAACTCGAACGGCGAAAAACCAATTTGATTGTTCCCCGAAACGGTTGCAGAGGATGTTTGTATGTGCACTTGGAAAGGAAATGCAGCCTTAACACCTAGTGTTGGCTAGGAATCTCTTTGTTAAAGGTTTGAGATAAAATTTATGGAAAAGCAAGAAAGAGATTTTCTGACTTATTTGTTCCAGAATTTGAGCATAGTATTTTAAAACTCCGGCCTTGCTTACCTAAAACTAACTAGCGTTTGTGTAATGCAGCATTGTATGCAAAAATATAAATAATCAAATATAGTCATTTAAAATCCAACGGCTTCGCTACGTACTTAACTAACGTTTGCTCCTAGCTCCTGCTTTTGCATCTTTTATTTAACGCCCTTAACATAACGAACCTCTTATTTTAGTTTTATAAGAATAAATCTCTTATCATAAATAATGGTACATACGCTGGGTAGTGATAAATTACGGAACGCTAACATTTACAAACATTAATTAGAGCTCGGGAGAAAACCAAACAAGAAAATAGCTCGGCAGCGGAATTCGCTCATGGTGCATCGAATAAGTACAGACTGAGCCAAAAATAAGTATGTATACAATTTTGCTTCGTTTACCATTAATAATGGTTATGTTTATAAAATACTGACTTACCTAAATCAACGCCTAGGCTAAACCTTATTTACCCCCTAAGTGGGTTAAAAAGGAGATGAAAATTTGTGTGTGATAGGGGAGGACGGGGCTAGAAGTTAGAAGTTCCCATTTTTATAAAATACATAATTGAGGTATGAAAATAGTGTGATTAATTTTGTAGCTTGCGACAGGTTTCTTACCAGGCCGCGTAGCCAACGTTACCATCGTTAACGCTCCGCAGCGTAGCGTAGTCATCTCTCTCTATCACTCTTCCATATTAGTGCGACCGTGACAGTTGCGTTTCGTTCGCCACGGAGTGTGAACGATATGCACGTTGGCTGGGTACCTAGCCAAGGTGACAATCGTTTCACTACGATAACTAGTAGTTGTGTAACTTTGTATAAAGACACAATATTAGAAAACAAAAAGAACAGTTTCGGCGTTTTTGAAAATTCGTCACTCAAGGGGATTGAAAGGAGATTGAAAGTTTGTTTCTGGACCGAAATTGTACTCCGTACATTAAAAAAAAATCTTTTATGCGAACGTGAGAACTACCTATTTCAAAGACACTTGACGTAAAAGGACAAGCATACATCACGTTCGTAACTCGCATTCAAACCGAATACTTCTGTAAAAAGGTTTTCAGCAAGCCACATTTCAGTTTTACCAGCAGTTGAATAGGGAAACCGGAGCGAAGTTTAGAATTTGAATTGAAGATCAGTTATGCACGTCAAAAGTATGTGCAAAAGTTATTTTATTTACATTTTACAAGGTCATATTTTGCTGACAAAACCAAAATTTTATGTCATCGTTTGTTTTTTTTTATTAATTTATTTACTTAATAAAAAATACACAGCAATATTCATTTTACATATTTTACGCCATATTTTATTAATTTTTCTTGAAATAAATCGTAGTCTCTAAGTAATATTATTTCTATTATCAGCCCTTGATCACTAATAATTACTTCGTATAAAGACAACGTAGAACCTAGCATTAGTCTGTCACTTCCCTTTACTAGATAATAAATAAATTTCCCGTAATAAATCGAAAATGTATTGAGCCGGCCGTGAGTTGACTTCTTTAGTTAGATTGAAATTCTTTGCGGCGTTACTACTGTGTGCTAAATTCGGAAGGCATGGGTCCGCTTGGTTATTGGGGTGAGTCAGTCATGTATGAAAAAAAAAGTTATCCTTCGGGTATAGTTATAAAAAGTTGCGTAATAATGCCATTAAACAGTATTTCAAATTATTTAAATAGCATGGTAAATGTTCAGAGCCAATAAATAAATAAAAAGTACTCAAAAATAAACTTTTTTTCACAATGTCCATACATTTTACGAAAACTTCAAATCAAATCAGAGGCAGTAAAATAAAAGCTAAAAATAAAATAAAATACGTGCAATAATTAATTACTAAATGGCACCTTTTTTAACTGTGCCCCCTAAAAAAAATGTAAAAATGACCCACCCTATTGGTCACCTTAAGATGACATTCGGATAACGGATGCCACAACGCTACTGCTACGGTATTAATCCCCCGGTTTTGACACGGCGGATATAACTGTCAATTTCCTTAATAAAATAAGTGCCTGATTGAACGTTCTCAATGCCTTTATTTATTTAAACTTTATTGCACAAAATATATACGACAATGTACAAATGGCGGACTTAATGCCAAATGGCATTCTCTGCCAGTCAACCATAGGGTCAAACAGAGACATTTACAATGAATTAATTTATCCTGTTACGCAGGTCTTAAGTTTTCAAGGAAAACATTATCATGTACAAGTAAACAGAAAAGGAACGAGGGTTTTAGATTCTCATGTGATTTTCATTTTTCACTTATTGATTATCTAATACTTAAATATTAGTACGAGTAGTAAGTATTACTTATCAAACGATAATCTGCACATACCTACAATCCGATATACACTTTGATTCTAGCCTGGACCTGACCGCGTAGCCAACGTGCAAATAGCTTACGCTCCGTAGCGATCGAAACGCAACTGTCACTGTAGCACTAATCTGCAAGACTGATAGAGACACAAAGCGATTCGTTGTCGAAGTCGCCATTGTCGCCTTGGCTAGGCCGGCTGATGTTTTGAAAATCGCACGTTGTGATAGATGTAATGGCATTTGAAATCGGTTCGAGTTTTCATAGTACCACTGATCACACTACTTATGTGTGGCCCCGGTCCGAACTAACGTTATTGGTAGTTGACTGGACATGTTCAATTAGAGAGAAACAACAACAACAATGACATTAGGATTTGTTATGGTTTAGTGCGCGTACAATTTGCTTCATATTACCTACTTAAAAGTTGCCTTCTCAACTTATCTAACAAAAAAATATAATTTTTCTACTCGTCGACTGCAATGGTTGAAGGTAGTTAGTTATGCTGGGCATTTTCCGCAAATCGACAACCATTGTGCTTATTTTGAGTGAAAACGAGGTAGCACTACTCTAGCCAGTCCATCTCCTCCACGAAACCTAGCAGTGTCTTCAGGTTGCTAACTGCCTCCTTTAATGTGCACGGAGTCCCTAGGTATTTGTTACCTGTGCAATGGTGGAATAAAGATTTCGTATACCAAACCATAATTGCATACTTTTCATGACCTATGGACTAATAACTCAACTGTAAGATTCATTTCGTTACGCTGTAGTCAACTATTAAAAAAATGACCAATCACGTGCCGCCGCGTTGCAACAGAAAAGACTAAAAGCGCGCGGGGCGCTGGGTTGTGCGGAACCGCGCTTTTATGTATTTTGTACTACATTTTGTCTTCTAAGATACTTACCAATTTTTAATTATTATTTAGGTTTTATAGTAAGAAAAAGTATTATTTTAAATGACTCGTAGAAACAGTATTGTATACAAAAATTAATATAATCAAGCTTTTCAATCTCGTACCTTACTTAGGCAACTCAGCAAGCTTCATCGCCTCAACACGGTACTCGACTGAAAAGCTCTCTATTATATGACGATTCTATAAAATAAAAACCTTAACTCAAAATAGAAAATTATCTCCTGTACCTGTCTCATCAAAATTTATAAACTTTTGTGAGAAACCGGGCTAACTAAAGATACTTCTTTCAGACATTCCTATTAATTATAACAGATAAATTAGAAAAGCGTTACCTTTCCAGTATCATGATTTCTGAATAAATTAAATATTTATATTCCTAAATAAATAAATATTATGGGACATTATTACACAAACTGACTAAAAGTTAGCTCAATAAGGCTTGTGGTGTGGGTATTCTTGAAACATCGGACTCTTTTTTTGATCTTCTAAATCCTACAGAATGAATAATATCGACAATAACCTCACCTTTGTTTCTTTGATCTGCAGTCACTTTACAATATTGAAACCTATGTAAAAGAAATAAGATTCATTATTGTATACAAATTTGAACCCTTGACCTACAAATTGGATGACACAGAGTGGCCTCATCGGAGGAGCTGAGCTCGCGCAATGACTTGTTGTTATAAACGCTCATCGCTCTGAGCATGCTCGGTTTATGTTCGACTCATAATGAACTGAACTGACGTTAAAAATATGAAAAACCTAACCTAAAACCCATTTTTCGTCATCTTTCCATAGGTCCCCATCTCAATGGACAAGCCATGACCCAGAACAGGCGTCGAAAATCATAGAGGAAATTTGACAGAGGCCGTGCCACTATCAATGTGTGCATGTCACGAATGTATACCTAGGCGGATTGAGTACATTTTCTCTAGTTTGATATGAAGATTTTGAATGTTCGGCTTTGTTTGGCTACTGTAGGTTTACTGACGCGTCGGATGTCTTTAAATGTAGTCGACTCCATTCGGATATAGTCACCTAGGTACTTTTCGTCCATCGGGTCCAATACGACCCAATCCAGACTGGTTGATGTGAATCGGACATCAAAAAGTGTATCAGAATGAGAATCAGAATGCATTTATTCATTAAACATACACTTAAAAAGTGAAAACATAGGTAAAACCGATTAAGAGATCACGTTAAAGTGGTTTGTCTAATCTTGACTCGCACCCGCACTGGTAATACACGACTTGATCATATCAACGGACACGCCAAACAGAAGCCTGCTTGGACTAATTAGAACACTTTAGGTTCAAGAGACAGTGACTTATCTTTATACCTAGAACTATAATAATACTGCAATATGAGAGCAAAGGACTGTAGGCTCTGAACATGTCTATTTCGAATTTCAGACTAGCTCTGCCACTTCATTTTGTTTTTTACTACGATCCGCAGGTTTTTTGTTCGCTTTATCACAATTATAATGTATTTTTTCCACTCGTCGACTGTAATGGTTGAATTAATATTTTGTATACCAAACCATATTTGCGTAATTTTTGATGTATGGGCTCTCAACTCAACTATAATATTTATTTCCATACGCTATAGTCAACTGTAGAAAAGACTAAACGTATGCAGGGCGGGACTATTTAAATAGTCGCGCGTTTATGTCTTTTGTACTACATTTTTGTCTACTGAGATACTTACCAATTTCCATTATTTTTTTTAGGTTCTATAGTAAAAAAAGTATTATTTTAGATGACTCGTAGAAAAATTATTGTATACAATTGTATACAAGTAATAAAATTCAATCCAATTTCAGCTTTTCAATTTCGTACCTTACTTAGGCAACTTAGCAAGTTTCGTTGCCTCGACTGCACTGTACTTGACTGAAAAGCTTTCTATTATATGACGATTGTATAAAATACAAGTATTCAATCTTACTTATGTTGACGAGAGAAAGGATGCAGGCAAATTCGCAATAAGTACAACATAAATTTAAAAATTGCTAACTGTTATAACTGTTTTATATTGCTGGCTGCTACCAGAAATACTGTGTTTAATGGACTAAACTTTCAGTGGATATTTATGAAATTTCAGCGAATTCAAGCCTCTCGGAGCCAATTAAAACTACGAGAATTTTCACTTCAGATGACCAATCTCAACTCAATGGGCATTGAGAACTGCGTCCACGGAGTACTCATTAAATAGTTAATACAAATAGCGTCTGCATTCTACAAACGATACATTTAATTTTATATTTAAACGTTACGTTAAACTGTTTCTTAGTTTTATATTTATATTAAACTGTTTCTTACCAATTATTGTTCTTTCTAACATAACCATTCTCGTAACTATACTGTAATGATTTTGTGATACGTTTTGTGAATAGCTGAGAAAGAGTTACATTCACTCCAGTGTATATTCATACTACCATAGAATTATTTATGTTGCATTTTCATGTATCTATGTGTATGTGTGTGTATGTATGAAGGTATTTGCTAGAAAGTAAATATAGTCCGATCAAGTGTTACACCCGTACATACACTGTTACTGCCAAGTACTTGGTATTCGCTATGTGCACGATCTAATAATACTAGTCCAAAACTAAAAACTACTAAACAGATTTCGAAACAAGCATATACACATACACACTATAAGCATACACGCTGTATAACTTGTTAAGGTTTTGGGTAAAGTGGTTAAAATATGACGATGTTGTCGGAAAAAATCACGCTGGCTAGGAGCTTAAACTGAAAACGCTGCCTAATCCGTTCAGCTATAATATCACAATGTATGGTGGGGTTATCTCTCTTTCATGGGTGTACAAAAAAGTCCGCGATGGTAAATGTCTGCACTTCGCACGTAGCCAATACGGTCTATAACAGCAAAATACACACGATCAAAACTACTCAGCTTAGGCATCAAACGTTTTGCTCCATACCTACTCAGTGTATGCCCCAAGTCCACATTCGAACTACAATGATTGACAACCGATCGGATACAGATAACAGATCCAAAACTCGAGTGTAGCTAACCGTTCAAGCTTAGTTAAGGCATCACAGGTTCGTTGTTCTTTGTTCGCTGTTCGCTCTCGCTTACGCTCAGTGAGAGATTGAATTTTAAGATTTAACGAAAAAAACGATGAGTTGCTTCGGAAATATAAATGTACATTTTTAGAAGCAATTTTAGTATTTTTAGCTTTTCTGCATAAATTGGTCTAATTTTTAAAGTGCGTTTTAGACATTATTTTCGATCAAGTGAAAGTCAAAAAAATTTGATTCGAATCCTCAAGATTGCTTATTAAGTTTTTGGAATGTGGTGTAAAAAAGCGGTACAGCGGGTACCTACGGTACCTTAAGGTGCAGTGGCTTAACTTCAGGTCCTTCTCCGAACGCAGGTCTCGTGATTTTTTCCGACCAAAATATATTAAAGCAGATTTCGAATAGATTCATTTTTTTATGATACAGGACGCAAACGAGCAGACGGTTTACCTGATGGCAAGCGATTACCGCCGCCCATGGACACCTGCAACACCAGTGGGGTTGTAAGTACGTTGCCAAAATTTAAGATGGGATTATGCTCTTTTCTTGAAGGTTTGAAGGTCGTATCCGTCCGGAAATACCGCAGGCGACAGATAATTCATTCCACAGTTTATTTTTGGCAACCGTATTCATCATTGGCCACAGTATCTTTGCAGATGATGGCTGTGGCAGCGACTAAGGAGGTATTTTGAGGAAGTCTTATTATGATCTCAAAAAAGCGCTAAGAAATTTCAAAAAAAAATTACACCTTAAGTGTGCCCTATCATAGCATACGAGTATACGTGCGATATTCACAAAGCAATCCGAGACATTCAGCACTAGTGTAAACGCGACATAATGCGGCACAATAAACCCACCATGCCGGCTATAAAATACCAGTGGGTCGTGTTATTGACAATATTTACTACTACGCTGTCTGCTTTGCAATTTTATTGACGATAATAGCCATAAGGCTTTGCCAAATTGTATGCAACGATAAACCAAACTAGTAAATTACTAAATTACGTTTATAAGCGGGTCTATAGCTAATTTCTTTTATTACCTTTATTTACCGACATTTCGACACAGGTTTTATTAATTTATTCTTTAAAAATTATGGCTTCAGTCCAGTGGGACTATTTCGCCAGTATCTAGGTCTAAATACGACTGAAATTGTACGGTTAGTACAAGACAGTACGGTGATTTTATCAGCGCTTGTAAAGCGATAGCTGGACTTTACAAGTAGGACATGGACTACCGGACGTTGAACGAATAGTGGTGAAACGCTTTTCAAGATTAATTAGCCATTCACTGCACACTACCACATTAGTTTATTGTAAAATACGCTATCGTTATAACACTTTAAACAATATGAATGAGCAAAAAAACAAAGGAATTAATAAAGACGGCGCTCGAACTGGAAGTCCACAGGTTTCAATAGTCATGGTCGCGGCTAACGGATGTCCCAGCAAAATGTCAAAACAGAGATTTGTGTAACTACCCGACGATGAAAAAGTTTAGAGTAGTAGTATAGTATAGGTTAATTATTGTCAATAGTCCCACACGCAACACTCACAATATCCCCCGACACATCCGAAGATAGATCCCTTTGCTTTAACTTCAGGATCACTGGTCCCCAAGTTGACTATAAGTTAAATCTATCCTCCTATTAAAATTTTTGGGGTGTTGAATGCGATTGAATAAGTGTTCGAAACGCGGAAGTTTTAAATGTTGTAAGTAAATTACTGCCAAAAGTTTATTTTCGATGGTAAGTATCTGAAATACATCGTAGTCGTCAGGATTATTTACCTAAATCACAATTCTACAGGGTCGTTGATAAGGTCTCATTGTTTAATTAGCTGTCTATTTATAACTATTATTATTATTTATTATATATTTAAGTATGTATAAATATTTATATATTATATATATTGTTGTCTAAGTACCCTCAACACAAGCCTTATTGAGCTTAATGTGGGACTTAGTCAATTCGTGTAATAATGTCCCATAATATTTATTTATTTATAACTATAAACTAAGACCATTATACAGTTATATCTTCAGACTAGATGGGTGATGACAATAGTCACCGAACGTATAATATTATGTTTTAGCTGGATTGCCAGCAAGTACTGATAAACGGTTTGCTGAAACTTACATGTAACTTACTTACTGAATAATCCCATATAAATATTGCTAGGTAATAAAAAGCTTGTACAATATCTTTATTAAGAATTCCAACGACCCTGACCAATCAACAAACAATTGTCCATATAAACTGACCCACTTATCTTTGCATAAATAGGATAAAGTCATAAAAGTTTTGCGTAAATTTGAATGTCGCAGTATTTCGTATCAGCTTGTATCTTCGCAATATTATTTTTCTGTTCGTCGACTGTAATGGATGAATTAAGATTTCATATACCAAACTGTAATTGCGTACTTTTCATGTATGGCCCCACTCAACTATAAGATTCATTTCGATACGCTGTAGTCAACTGAAAAAAAAATTACCAATCACGTGCCGTCGCGCTCCCACTGAAGAGACTAAACGAGCGGGGGGCGTGGATTGGGATTCTACGACTAACTCGGAGAAATCTATTGCTGTCGATTTTAATTGCGAGTTTGACGAAACTGACGTTTTATTGTTAACTTTGTAATACTCGTACAATGTGAGTCCGGTAAGCTGCAGAGTTAAGTGACCCCCCCCCCCCCCCCTGAAAACAAATTTATATGCGAGGGAACATTTAACTCTGCAGCTTATTGCAGTACTCATCTATTTTTGTTAACATAACGTACAATTTTTAGCAGCTGGAATGTTGTACTCTTATTACTAAATCATAAAATAGTACATAATTGCAGAGGCCGGGATAGGGCAATCCGTGGATGAGTTTCGATTTCGACAAAGTGAAGTTCAATGATAATTGTCTTAGTTGCTTCGTCGAATTTATGCATATTTGTAATTTCGGACGACTGTTAAAGCTGACTACAAGACAGGACTTTTTTCAAGGATCCTACTGACTGCGCCATGTAAATCCCAAGTTAAAACAGATAACATCTTACTTCAATAATTTATTTCTTATCCAACTATACAGGATGATTCAGGAGACGTGAGCAGGATCAAGCCTGCATATTCAGTAAATTATCAGCAACTGTTTCGTACCAGTATTTGTGAGATTAACGTTAATTAAATTTTTACTGTTTAAAAAAAAGAGTTTTATTTCATTTACGATATTTATGGTCACCCTCTGTGTTTTATCCATAATAAGTGACAAATTGAATGTCATCGGATTGTGGTTACTTTTATAAAATCGTATCTCACTCAAGTGTGACATTTTATTTTCTTCATAATCAAAGTGCTGTCATAACGGTTAAAGAGGTTTTATCTTTATTAATTAAGTGTTGTAAGGTGTCCATGATTGTAGATAATCAAATTTGTCCTTAACAAAAAGTTAAATAACAGATAAAAAGCGTGATTGTTTTACTTAAATATGATGGTGAACGATTCATTAACATTTACTGATTGTGTAGGCTTAGTCCTGCTCACGTCTACTGAATCACCCTGTATATACCGTGAACCCATATAACCCGACATATTCTAACCACGCATTCCTGAGGTCATAAGCAAAAATGTTATATGACTTTTATAGAATTCGGCAAAAATATTTCTTTGTGTGTCTTTTCTGCACTTCATACGTTATATATTTGGCAAAAAAAAAATGCAACGAATAAGTAATGTTTTTTATGTATACATATTGCGAGTTTCCTTCAAAACTTTAAATGTGTGCTAAACCAAGTCACATGGTGGCAGCTTCGCAGCCAAAAAGGCGTTTTTCATTGAGTTGTGACAGAAACAAATTTTCCTCGGAATTGTCAGTATCTCTAAAACAAGACCGATGTCAGACAACTTTGTTTGATATTTTAGTCTCTAAATGCGGTCAAGAATACACCTTTAAAATCTGTCAGGTTATTACGGGCCCATGCCTACTACGATGTTTATTTGCAGTATGCCGCATTGTACATATAGTTACTTAGTTTCCTTGTAGAAACTGGTGTTCTACAATATCTTATATAATTTAGATTTTAATCTAATAAGTGCAACACGCTCAATATTTACTTCATGCAACCAATATATTTCTAATAGTAACATGTCGCAACTTCGAAATATGTTTGCGTTGCAGATACAATACAATACAATACAAATATTCTTTATTGCTCACCAACATAAGCGTACTCCCATCTTAAAGGCCGGCAACGCACTTACAACCCCTCTGGTGTTGCAGGTGTCTATGGGCGGCGGTAATCGCTTACCATCAGGTGATCCGTCTGCTCGTTTGCCTCCACTACCGTAAAAAAAAAAAAATAACATAATGACATACAAATTAAACACACAACTGCTGATGTTTCATTTGCCGAATTTTCATTTGTCCGAACGCGTATTTTTCAAAAACCGTTAAATATTCCGAACTTTTGAAAAAGGCGTCCTGTAGAAGCCAGAAGGTTAGGTGAGAAAAGTGACCCTTTTAAAAATTCAGAGAAAATTTAAGTTTTAGAAAGAAACGCGTTCGTTCATATAAAATTGTATAATTTTTTTTTATTAAATTTTCGGGATTTTAGTAATTGGCTTAAAAGGGAAGTATACGACGTGGTCATCGATAGAAAAAGAGAACGTTTTTCTTTGTCTAAATATTTTCCTCACTTCATGATTTTTTTAGTATAATCTTGACACAGTGAAAAACAAGGTTATAGGTTTTCTTTATTTTTTCAAAAATTGCTTTTTCTTAAAGCGAAACCTATAACTTATAATATATTATGCTGAAGCGATCGACATCAGAAATCAAGATAATTTGTTAAGATTTAGTTAGTGGAAAACGTTTTCTCTAGAAATGAAATTTCATAGAAAAAGTACCGTTATTTCGCTAGGACACAAAGGCTATTCTTCCCTCATACAGTTTTCGGAGAAGAAATAAGTAAGTTTCTAATCCTATCTCAAAACAGTACTGCTGGATTGAAGTATTGGATGCTGAGCTAGTCAGTTGTAAATCAAACTATACCCAAAGGTTGTCTGGAAGAGATCGCTTCTTAGCGATAAGACCGCCTGTTGTTACCTAACTTTTACGTGTTTTTTCATTTCCTGTCTATTTTTAAATGTATGGTGCACAATAAAGAATATTTACTTACTTACTTACTTACTTACTATATAAGTATTTGTATTATATGCTGAAATATATCAATAAAAGCTTAATACCCTTCCATGACAGCTAACATATATCTTGTCGAAAAGAATAGGTTTAACAGATATTAATCTCCAGCACTTATGTGGCCACATATTTTATCTCGTGAAAATATTTAATAATATATATGAGTTGTCACAATGCTTTAGCGTCCATTCAAATAGTATAGATTAAGCTTTAGATAAATATGTATTATTGTGTTTTTTTATACAAATTCCAGTTTTTTGTTTATAATTTAGTTTTAGTGATACAGCAAAGTAATAGGAGTGCTCCGGCAAAGCGGTTCTAATCGGGAGTTGTTGTCATTTTATTTATTTATTATTTATCCTTATAAGACCGTAACAACTCTCTGTATTTAAAATATGTTGACACGCTTAAGGTAATAACTAGCTGATATTAGTATTGCGGAACGTATTTATTTTTGTACGAGCTAGAGAGTATATGGTACTGTCCCCATTTTCTAAGATTGGAATAGCTTTTAATTTATTAGTAAATTTATCTTACCGTTCTATAAGCTGAGCTAGAACTCACATATCTACATATATACATGTAACTACATTACATTTTATGTATGAGTTATCCATAAGTGCTTGAACAATTCTAGAAATCGATCATAATATGCGTCAATTCGATTTTTAGAATTTTTACACACAAGTAATTTCGAAAATAATCATAAAAGAGTTATTTACTCCAAAACGGACTTATCCACAAACATACAATAATGTTATATGGCTTCGTAGTCGACTAGGACCTCTCTTTAATAGCTTCAAGCCGAAAATTCATACGGGCCATTAGTGACATGACTGGCCATTCCATGTGACCAGGGGGTAATCACTTATCTAACGTAATCGAGCTCTCGGGACGAGTAGATCGTCGGCTTTGGTAAGGGCGTGACGGGTCTGTATTAAGAAGTTTCGTTCTAATGGCCGCTTTTAAACCGTCACACTTTACTAGCAGCTTTCAAACCGCTACAATTGTTCTGGTCTGTCTATGGAGTGTGGAATTAAGAGGAGTGACATCTCTTATGGTAGAACTGTTGCAAAAGTGTCCAGCTGTTAGCTATAAATAATAGTTCAAAATCTCTCCAGAGTAGCGCTAGAGTAGCTAAGAACCTAGGCGCTATTGACGGAGTGAAGTGCGCTGTCTATGATTTGATTTTTTTGTTCAAGTATTCTAGGTATTGTAGCGCCACCTATTTAAAGTTTTTTGATGACACTTTTTGGTACATGGAGATTTATTTCCTTAACTCCACCTTCCGTAGGTCTGTCATTGTCTTTTAGTTTGTGTAGCTACCGTTGGCACTAGTTGCATATGCAGCTGTAATGTTCAGCCAAGCTATGGTTGGACCGGACCGATACAGTGGTACGGTATGTGTACGATGCTTGATTTATATAAATAATCCTTATTTAATTTAGTCGTTATGTTGTATCTTCTTGCTGTGTCACTTTTTCCTATTTAACGATTTGTTCATTCTAACTTATTTTGTCGTTCTTCTTGTTGTCTGTTACCTTCCGTGTTTCTTCTCACTTGATGATCTCATCGAAAGATCAGCGCGGGAAGCCCCCAGCAACATGCTGAGATGAGACCGGTTTGTGGCTTTTTACACTTTTTATGTTTTTGTTATATTATGTAATTTGTCTTGTTTGTGTTTACGAATAGAAATAATTCTATCCTACAACTAGGAAACAATTCTTTTTAAATCTGATTTGTGATCCGGCCCGGCAATTAAGTCCCTTTTTATTTAATATTTAAGAATAATTCAGACGCTTACAGCTTAGCGCTTTAAGACCAGTACATTTAAACGAGCATATCCATATATACGTACATCGTAAGTGCGTTTTAATTATTTGAGGAAAATAAATATTCAATTCAATTCGTTTTTCATAATTCTCTGCCATACCCTATAATGGCTCTTATTTGGCAAATGTCAACATGTTAGCCTTAGCTTATTTCGTGGTTAACAAGGCACCCACGCTACACGCTAGTAGTCACGCTAGACTGCGAAGCACTGGAAGCTCCGGCCCGGTCTCTACTGTGCTCTCGGATGGGTCTGGTCTCCCGCTAGGGAGTCATCCTTTACAGTGCGTCAGCGTATTTTAAGCAGCGGTGTATTTTAAACTACCTTTCTAAACTATCTGCCTTTAAATTGTAACAGTAGGTATTTTAATATTAATTACGCCGACAAAGTATGAAACAAAAAATATAGAAAGAGTCAGACACATTATAGATAGGTACCGGTGTAACAGAGGGCCACGGGCAATCAATAAATCATAATCTGGCAGAATTTGGCGATGGCTAGTTGCCAACTCACCTGTCACATGCACTAACGAATACTTAGGGTTAATTCTCGGTTATTTAATCACTAACTTGACAATAGACACCCTACATTCACAGTTCACAATTTAGTGAATATTTTTGGTATGGTAAGTAATGGCGGTATAGCGTAAATATTTACTCGTTGGACCAACAATGTACGGTGAGTTCTCACTCTCAAGCGGTTACTAGACCCACACGGTCACCGGGCATTTGCGAATAGGGGCCGGTCACCGGACGCTGGCAACCTTCACCGGCCATTGCTAGATTTTTTTAAATACAACAATTGTTATCGTGGTGAACTCTCATATGTAATGGTCTTCATTTTTCCGCACACGGGAGTGTACCATCTCTACTATCAGCAACATCAGATAATGATTTTTTAATTTCTCATGCTCTGAAAGAGGGTCATTGTTATTCTAAAAAGTGTGTAGAAAGTGATTCGTTTCTGCACTAGAGCATTTTACTTTCCAAGTATGTTTTATTTTTTGGACGATAAGCAATTGAAATTTGGTTTTAAATGGATTTGTTAAACTATTTTTATTCTGATATTTAACTCTTAATTGAAAGCCATGGCATGCTATAAAAAATTGTACTTAGTCATGTTTTGAAAAAAAAAACACATGTATTTAAATTTCCTCGTATTCGAAATGAAAAGTAGAGTGTTTAACTCGGATGAAGGCATCATTTCATCCCTTGGTAAACAATGTACCATTTATAACTATTTTGATAAAATGTGTTTCATGCGGGGTGATAGGAATAAATATTTTCTATCATCCCACAAGAATAACATTTAATCGTTTCATTCTAAAGTCCATTAATCGTGAAAACATTTAGTTCAAACACGGATACGAGATAAGCTGTGCGGCCATTATCTGGCGTCGATATCAGCGCCCGTGGCTTAATGTTGGTATCAGGATAATGTATTACCGCGATATTGCAGCTAGGCTTTAGCGGGAGCTGTGTTTTGAAACAGAAAACTTACCTAGTTTCTCACTATATTACACACATCACAACTTTGTGCTGAAGAAGCTGTACCTATACTCGTATCCTCTGAGCTCTCAAGTCGGGTGAAATGAAATTAAAAACTTTCCTCCCGCATAACGAAGCCTTAGAAAAAGTTCCTACTTAGGAGTTTTGATGGATTTTGAGCTGAATTTAAAACTACTATATCAGACTTATATCAAACGATCCATTTCACAAGATCTTACTGTTTAGCATAAGTATACAGAGCCTTTCTTCAGCCAGGTCAAGAGCACCCTAAACCGACGAGCGTGTATGAGGAATGTCATGAAAGTGAAGGAAGCGAAAGAGGTATGTCAGGATCGTAGCAAGTGGAAATCCGTGGTCTCTGTCTACCCCTTCGGGAAATAGGCGTGATTATATGTATGTATGTACGTATACAGAGCCTGTCCGCGCTAAGTTGGCACTAGCTGACTTGATCACTTGACACATTAGCACTTGGCATGGAAAATTAACATGAAAATACTACTTTTTGTGGTATGAGCGGAAGTAAACATCCGTATTTATCTATTGTGAATATTTCCGTGATCCGGATTCCCGCACCAGCTTCGGCTTCCGGCTCTGAATCCGGCTCTTGATATTTATTCTTCCACTTAGCACTGTCTTTCGGTATCATTTTTTGTAAGACCTTTGACATACATGGCATCTGTTGCAATCTCTAGCCAGCATTTCTTGGTTCTTTTCCTTATATTATTAGGACTGGGCGTAAGGAACATAGCCAGAAATTGGTTATCCCGTTATTGGGCGGTTTTTGCAAACGTACACACAGCAAAGGCACTCTGTTGCATTATATCTACTATGTCTAGGATAATATATCCTAAAGAAAGGCCAAGTCATGAGCACCCTAAACCGGCGAGCGTGTATGAGGAATGTTATGAAAATGAATGAAGCGAAAGAGGTATGTCAAGACAGTAGCAAATGGAAATTCGTGGTCTCTGTCTACCCTTCCGGGTATACAACGGCGAGGAGTAGCGTCCGTAGAAACCGATTCCCGGGGCTTGCCTAACTTTACCTTTAAATATGTCTATAGAAAGCCAAATTAGCTCCTGCTTCCCTAGAAATATTGTTGACCCACCGCCAACTGGTATTCAATAAAGAAAAGTGCTTTTGTTGAAAACCTTGTTTGAAGTTTGGCTGAACAGTTCGTAACTCGGTTGCCGAACGTCCCTTTGATGAAACTAGATAACTTTAATCAACTGTAGGTAGTTGTTTAACATAAAAAGGCACAAGGGACGTAGTTTTTACACGAAGTTACGTCAGTTATTTCGGACAAGGGCCTATAATTTGAGAGGAAATTTCCTTTTGCAAATTCAATTTTCAAGTGCCTTGTGATAAGCACTTTCAGCGATTACATTGAATATAAGGGCCTCTGGGTGTGAATGAATGAATTAATGATTGAAATTAAATTATACCAGAAAGTAATTTTCATATAAATTTAAAACTAATTTAAAAATATAAGGCAATAAAAACATACAATTTAAATAACATATTAAATTAAAATGACATTAAATTAAAAACGTGTCAATTAAGGGCCTGCGTCCCGAGTCACCCCGATTCCGTCACAACAGACTTGTGGTAGCCCCTCCAGCGCTCGTGCAGCGGGCTGGCGTCACACTCTCTAACTGCCGACAGTAGCGTATTGAAGGAGGCGTGGATTGCTTTCCTGGCGGTGGCGCTCCTCGCGCGCCCCCTCCGTGAACATGGCGCTCACGCTGTTGTACTAGACGCACAAGTCTGCCCGCTGCGCAGGTATATATGTACTGTATTGTGTCTGTCAACATAACGTAGTTTTCTATTTTCCTGGAACCTTTGTATTCTCATTAACTTACCTACTATGCAAGCGGAACGTCGTCCGTTTAACCTATTGAATGTTATATTAAAATACAAGATCTGAAGAAAATTTAATACAAACATTAAACTTGATGCAATTTTTCTTGTTCTGCTATGACAGACTGTAACAAAGTAGCTCGCACCGTTCGTAGTGCAAGTTCTCCAGTTTTCTGTAATATTTCCGTAGTGGTTCCCAGTGGATCTCAGAGCAAATCTCGCTATTTCGATCATGAAAAATGCTAGCCCGTAACAGTTTTACACATTGAAGATGTTATTGGATTTGTTATTTCTCATAAATTTACGATTTTCATTAGAGTTATGTGTTTCCCGTCTCTTTCAGTGCGTGAAGAAGAGTTATAAGGTCAAATTTTTATCATGTATACTTTTTTTCGTTGGGTGAAAAAGCTTATGGGCTTAATAAATACGAAATTCCAATCTGGGACATAAGAAAATGTAGGTACCAATGTAATTTTCCGTTGAAAATACCCTGCCTTTTTTAGTAAATCAGTGGAAGATTTTTTAGAACATACGGTGAAAGTACGCTTATGTACAGAAAAAATATTACCATCAGGCGGACCGTATGGCTGTTTGCCACGAACGTGGTATAAAAAAATATAGACCAAAAAAATCGACAGCAAAATAATAATCTAGCATAATCTAATATAAATAAAAGGGTTTCCAGAATTACATTTCATAGGACGACCGGTTTGGCCTAGTGGGTAGTGACCCTGCCTACGAAGCTGATGGTCCCGGGTTCAAATCCGGGTAAGGGCATTTATTCGTGTGATGAGCATGGATATTTGTTCCTGAGTCATGGGTGTTTTCTATGTATTTAAGTATTTATAAATATTTATATATTATATATATCGTTGTCTAAGTACCAGCGGCGGCGCGTCACAAATATTCGTCGGGAACCCGGAGCTAATTTTACTTTTCTTTTCTCCATTAACCGATCGTGAAAGTACTCAATGGGCTGAAAATAGACAAGCCGGTGGGAATCGAGTTCTTTGAACGATCCGCCACTGCTAAGTACCCTCAACACAAGCCTTATTGAGCTTACTGTGGGACTTGGTCAATTTATGTAATAATGTCCTATAATATTTATTTATTTATTTTTATTTATAGGGAACTACGCGCAGTCAAATAATTTAAACTCCGTACCATGTCACAGTGACAGTATAAAAGTCGTACGTCCTCATACTATTGTCACTGTAATAAAATACGAAATGGTACTAAAAATAATTCCTTGACCGTACCATTTCTATTGCAGTTTAACTAGTGATATTACGTTTCCGTCAACGACAACTTTATTCACTGTATTCTAGCAGCAATATACGATTGTACAAACCGCTAAGATCAAAACATTACCATTCCACGAACGCACTGTACCGCAAAACATGTAAGATTTACCGTCCTTAGTAATGAAGACGAGAAACAAATAAGGAAGGTGCCTGAATACCTACGCGGGAAACCTTTTATCTCGGCATTTTGTGTTCATTTGTCTTTTATGGTGCGGAAGCATTGCGGTAGCATTTGCAAGCGGATATAAAGATGGATGCTGGCGCTAGGCTTTACTTTTTAGACTCGGAGACATTATTTTTGTACCTCTCTCTGACTAACTTAATTAACATAACCCGACCATGTTAAAAATCATGAATGAGCTTTGCATGAATTTGGAATACCTACACTTCCAAAACGAGTATGGCATGTTACTCAGTAATGTACCTTGTGTCGGTACAAAGTAGTATATACTACTTTATATAAACGGCCCAAATTCACTACAGGTTACCATAAACCCTTCAACGTTAGTAGGAACGATAGGAACCAGGCAATTCCACAATAAGCGGCGGACATCAGCTGCGAAGCCGACGGGAAGATGAATTGCTTTTTGTAAACGACCTGGCGCTCGATTAACCCAGTTAGCCAGTTACTCTGATAGTTCCTATTAGCGGTGAACAACTTGTACACTCTGTTTACGCAGGTTTACTAAATTTAAATTTCCGTAAAACCCGCAAGAAGATTCTGAGAGATCATCAGCATCTTAAACAGAACAGCGTTCATAAATCAACATGAGTCGATTTAGGTAGAAACCTTTGACTGAATAGAGAATATTACAGTGTAAATACTTGCAGAGAATAAACATCTACCTATGTTTATAATATGATGCAAGTTGAGATAAAACCCTGTGCCAATGCAAACAAAAGCATAGTTGGCATTATAAGTTGCATTGAAACTAAATCATAATATTGGAACTTACTACGGTTTAAAAGCTTTATTTGTAGCCTTATCTGACGTTCATAAGCTCATTGTGATATTCCTCCTTAATGAATAAATTATCTTTTGTTTTATAAAGGGCTCAAATCGGTGTCATAAAGCAGGCACCGTATATTAAATTGGGGCTGCTGCGTTCCGGCAGTGCCTCTACCATGTTCGCAGAAGCCAGAATCACTGACTTCTCAGTAGTACACGCACTCATTGCTTCCTTCTGCGAGGGGATGCGCCGCTCTCATGACACCATCATCATGTAACTGTACCGAAAAATTTGTTGTAATATATTTAGAAACTGGCTGCAAAATCCTCTATTTGCTAAACTTTCTACTGTCTGGTCTTCAAGGTTTGACTTAATCACGATCAAAAAAAAATCCTGTCACATTTCGTTCCAAACAGCACAGTCTTCGTCATAAAGCTTTCAAGCACAAAGTTGTACGGAACTTTCATTTCAACAGCTCCAGTTCCGGGCAGCCGTAAAACTAAAGCTTGAAGCTCAAAATGGCAGCTTTAAAGCGCAGCTTTACATTCCCTGTCCGTTATTCATGAGCTTCGTGCCTAATTTTAACGTGATTTAATTAAATTTTGCCGAGTACACTTCACAAATCTAATTGTTACACCTTTCATAACAGAATTGGTTAATCAATGCTTCAATGATTGAAAAAAATAACACACTAAGTAAACTCTTTCCAGAACAAATATTCTCCGTTCGTTAACAGTTGCAAATTAAAATACCCACGATACGATTTACATTTTGATTCCATTTTCTACGATTTTTCTGCAACCGTACAATTATTTGAAACAGTAGTTAGGCTTGCCGCACATTGCATAGTACAATGCGTACTTATTCATAAAGTTATACCCATATGAGACCTCTCTAGTGTGTCAAAAGCTATCTAAGAACTATCTCCACAGACAGCACTTTCGATAAACCCTTTACTGCAAATTATTTGTTATAACTTTAAATGTGTATTTGTGCACACACAGATATACATGTTAACTTACAACACTAAATTATAGTCTAATTGTAAACAGAGAAAACAGACGGATAGAAATTTGTCAAACATGGTAATTGTAACCAAGGATTCCTTTATCCTTAAAATTTCATTACCTGCGTCCCTTTTCCACACATATGCAAGTGTGTATCAGAAGGAGATAAGGATTTTGATTTTGGTTGCTCGCAGCAGGCCCTATAATGTCATGGCAACTTTTAGGCAAGCGTAGATACTTCATCTCCAACGTCATTGTCACTTATCATCAGGTAAAATTATGAATAATAATACTTACCTATTTTCCATAAACAAATAAAAATACACATCAATAACGTAGGATCATTCCAATGTGCGACAAGCCTAATACGGCTTTCAGTGTTCGTTCTCATTTATTCTCTCGCTAATTGCAACAAACGTATTGTGTAAAGCTCTAAGTAATTAAATCCAAATTTGTTAGTAATATGACATAGTCGTATATGAATTGATGACTGTGAGCTGTAGACCTCGCGAAACCCACGGCTCCTCGATTTTGAACATTTTTGAAAAAGTGAATCAACAAAAAATTCGACATTACAAATATCTATATTTATTATAATAGTACTTTACTTACTTAAAGGAGCAGCAAGTACATGCCAGTTGTCTCGATCCTGTGCCATTTCCCACAAGTTAGTACCTGTTTAGAAAATTTCACGAAAATTGCTTGAAAAATGGGACCTGTAGAGAACAGTCAAACAGTGGGACATATAACAGAAATATTTTCCCTAAAATTTAAACGGAGACGCTTTGATCGCGCTTTCGCTCTTTCGGATAATTATCCCCCTCTTTCAGACTTGTAAAAAAATGTGCAATTTGTTACATCATACAAACTATATTGAAACTTGTTCAATATTGCTAACAAGTGTTTGAACAACTTTTGTTTAAGGGGCAATGACCCTAACGCCAATGACCTTCGATCTGAATCCCTTAGTTTTCTAATGTTTTTAGTAGCTAATCATATTAACAGCAACGGCGGTAAGCAATATAGTATCCCATATTTAATCTTCGAGATATTTGGCATCACAGTTGAAGAATTTCAGGCCAAAAAACATATTTTTAGAGTCGTCAAAGACGAACCCAAATATGTAGATCTCATATATGTAAGATCCTTCATAGCAGTCTAGTAACGAAAATAGTGTTTGGTTAGACAATGTTTATAAAAATCATAAAATATAAGTATTAGTTTCTTTCAAAATCCGTTAGACAAAAATGGAGATAAAATATTAAAGAACCGATAGTCGTTTACCAAATTCTATCTGTAGTGCAAATGAAGGAGTAACGACTCAAAACTCGCCAAAAATCGACGAAAACCGCGGGGAGCCCCTTAACTTTACCCCGCCGTCCTTCCTTCTCGTGCGGTCAGCAATGGTTCAAACTTTTACAAATATGTGTCCCATTGTAGTCCATAATACAATAGGTATTATACTAACTTCTGCTCCCAACTTTGTCTGCATGGATGATAATGATGACAAAACTATAATATGTAAGTACATCCCCGGGCCTCAGTTTGATGTCCATAACTTTTATCTAAATCGGCTTAGCTTAGCGTGAAGAGGTAACAAACAGACAGACGGAGTTAAATTCGCATTTATATTTTATTAGTAGGGATTTACGACGTTCGCATATACCCATTTCTTGGCAACGTCCAACAGCCATTAAGTAAGTAAATAGGTAGGTAGGTACTCTTTATTGCACTACAAAGAAAACAAAATTAAAAAACAGATTTATAATGTAAATAAAGATAGCAACAGGCGGTCTTATCGCTGTAAGCTATCTCTTCCAGACAACCTTAAGATAGCAGGAAATAAAGAACAGAAAGTTTTTATAAAGTTTGGTACTCTTTAATCTTTTGTAACCTTTTATCTTTCCTCGTTTCAGGTAAGATTTGAACACTCTAACAGGCTGCTAGGCTACCATACCCGTGTGGTAGGTATTTTATACTTCGTCGGCGGCAGACAAGCATACGGCCCGCCTGATGGTAAGCAGTCTCCGTAGCCTATAGACGCCTGCAACTCCATAGTTGTTACATGCGCATTGCTGAGCTCGTTGAGCTCTGGCAACCTTAACTCACCGGCTGGAACACAACACTATGAGTAGGCTCTAGTGTTATTTGGCTGCAGTTTTCTGTAAGGTTATTTGATTTGTATCCAGCGACGGCACCTGAAGGATGTTTATGGTCTAATGGGCAGCCACCCGAAGCCACGAACAAACTCCTACACACAAATTCGCCCAATATTAACCGCCATACATATGTTCAAAACAAATGAATGAGGGCCCTCGGGCAAGCGCGTCCAGCGCACAAAGCGATTTTTTTACTTAGACTTGCGGTGGGGTCGGATTTGTAACATTTTTGTGTATTTTTTTACTTACAATTAGACTTGCGGTGGAGACGGATTTGTAACATTTTTGTGTAGGTAATGTTTCGTGTTACAACTCGGCAGTTAGTGAAATGAGCCCTGATAATGTGCTATTTTTTTGTGGGATCCCTGTGAGGGATTCATTTCAAGTGTGAAGTCAGTACAAACAATCGCTTTAGTAAACTCTTTATTGTACAAAAATACATATTTGGGGGACCCGGGTACGTCCTTAAACTACGTCCAAAAGAGAGGTATGGGCATTGCGAATGTCATCTCGCTTTGTGTGGTAGGGCACAGCCAGTGGATGTCATTCCAGATCTAGAGCAGAGCCCAACTGGGGAAGTACCTCCACCTTACAGAAAACAGCAGCTAAATAACACTAGACCCTACTCATAGTGTTGTGTCCTGCCGGTGAGTAAGGTTGCCAGAGCTCAATGAGGGGGGCGGGTTAATAATAATAGAATAGTTTCTTAATATTACCAGGAATGCTTAGTTAAAATGTCTCGCAATGCTCACGGGCACCTTGTATATTATGTATGTCAGCTAATTGAATTAATTCAAATTGTAAATATTTGTTTTCCTTTTTTATTGTGAAACGTAACACATTACAATCCATTAATTGTGTATACAGATATCGGCAACGCGCATGTAACTCCTCTGGAGTTGCAGGCGTACATAGGCTCCGGAGACTGATTACCATCAGGCGGGCCGTATGCTTGTTTGCCACCTACGTAGTATAAAAAAAATACATATTAAAAGTAACATACAATTAGTAAGAAGTACAAAGGCGAACTTGACCCTTTGAGGGATCTCTTCCAGTTAACCTTTACTTACCTACCTTACATACCTACCTTTACATTGAAAATAGAGAATATTCTCAAAGTGAGGATTCTTTGCGTTGTTATATTATAATATAACGTACCTTTGAACGTTTACACATCCAGGCTAGTCTTCCTTTACGTTTCCTCATGATATTCCTATACCTGCTAAGTGGGTTAAACCAACGGCACAACTTCAAAGCTTGTGTTGGCAAGTTCTTGCCAGCTTTTATTCGATCTTGCGCGAATGTTAATTAAGGTATAAATAATGCAAGTTCATTTTCCAAGTTTTATGGTTTTAGTGTTTTCATAACGTATTATTACAAACTGGCAGCTAGTTCTTTGTTTAAAATGTTGTTTACTATTTTCAGTTACGTTTTGGTTAACCTCGTGCCGCCTAAAGTTCAGTACCCCTAGTGTAAATATTTTCGACAGCGAAACGTGACGTACGCGTTTGCGTTAAGTGTCATTTTGTATGAGATTTTTGACTTTCCAAAACGTCCCGCTTGGCGCGCTGTTCAAAAACCCATACAAAATGAGACTTAACGCAAACGCGTACGTCACGTTTCGCTATCGACTAAATTTACACTAGGGGTACAGTACATTATACAAAGTGACACTTATCATAGCTGCTCGGTATTTAGAAATTAAATTCAGAACTAAATGCCCAGTGTACATATCAGTTTTAAATTTTCGCGCTGAATTGGAATTCACCTAGAGGTCGTGAATGGTCGGTTCAGTGGCGACTATTTTGACAGCTGACATTTGACAGATATTCACAGACATATTTCGGATTAAGATTTAGATTCATACAAATTGACTGACCGAAAGGGAAGCGAATGTTTGTCCGACTGTCCAACTGCGGTGGCATTATGGTTCCATTTTTATCACTTGTCACTATGGCCGTCACTTTCGCACTTGCTTACTTGTTAGAACGTGACAGGTATGGTGACAAATGATAAAAAGCCGACCATCTTAGCCCTACTGTTCTCAATTTAGAATTTCTCAACCGATTTTCGTGACATTTGGTGAGCAGGGCTATAACCGCGAAAATCGAAGTTCGCCAATTGCGGGCATCTTCCTGTCACTCTAATTACGTCTTCATTGGAGTAAAAGAGAAAAGATCCCTGCAATTTGCAAATTTTGATTTCCGTGGTTCTGGTTCATTAGTAGCTCATATGTTTGGATTCAGTTTTTGGATATTATTCAAAATGGCGGAGGCCATGGGAGATCTGGAGAGAATGGGCTCGTGAGATCTACAGCTCACGAAGCCACTGGTGTAAATTTGATGACGACATTGATGATATTATGAGTCCATTAGTGTGATTTAGATGATGAATTAATATTAAATTAGCTCGAATAGAAATTGTAACCGATGATTTAACATGTCTGCCTCGACCCTTCTCACGTTGAGGGCGTTAAATCTGTGATAAAACGGTTTTTACATATGTATTTACATGTACAAACTGTGAAATATGTGTTAGAATGTGTAAAAGTTTGTGGTCTAATGAGTCTCGCCCGCCGGGAAATCACGGCTAGCTTATACATATTTAAATTACTATTTTGCAGCGCATATATCGGTGAAGCCAAAGACAAGTTGAAAAGTAATGATTCTTTTTTATAAGGTTCATAGAACTGGTCGTTACTCAAACAATATAACTAAATATAATAAAGGAAGTAGGTATACGATCTTGATATGAATACATGTTCCAGATAATAACATAACATAACATGATAAAATTAGTCACGTTTTCATTTTGTGAACACAATCTTGTACAGAGCTGTGAAATCCGCTAAGCGTGTAAAGTAAGTCAATTTGTAAGAAAAATAAAATGACTCGTTTTCATCACTGGTGTACCCATTGCACAATGTTAGCAATATGAGTATTATAGTAGTTTATGTGACTGCTACATAATACATTTGGCGACGGAACCCTAAAAAGGCATTAAAATACACGAGCGTGGGTTTAAGAAACGAACGAAGTGAGTTTCTTAATAGCATCACACGAGTGTTTTAATTCCTAATTATGTTCAGTTACATACTTACACTATTTTATCTACACATATTATAAACTTTCTATGATATATTCACTAACCCAAATTACAGGGCATCGTTGCTCTCTTGGCGGAATTCGCGTATATGTGGTGGCGTCTCATTTTACACGAAACTTTTGGTATAGTTACTTTAAAAACAACAAAATATATTCATTTTATACTTAAAACTAATTAAAATATTAAGATTAAACTGTACGTCAAATGGCGGCAAATGAAAACTTTTTTCACGCATGTCACACATTAGTAGTTTTTTTTAATTCAGAGACAAACTAGAGTCGGAGGCCTATTTCCTTATCATTCGATACAAACTAACATGCGAGATATGTCGAAATTGTATGCAATTGACATACATTTCGAACAAAAAGGCATCTCGACTGATATTAGAATAGAGGTCAAATGGATTTGCTTTTTTTTTCAGAAATGTTCCAAATTTGAAGTCATAACCAAATCGATTTTGATTTAGTTATGAAGCAATTACAACATCATCACAGATAAGAAATTTGTTGTAACAAAACAGTTTATCGTTTGGCCATTATTTACGGATTTTGAAGGCATCATTAAGGGTTTATGATATGTGTGTAGATAAATTCTTTTATCTAAATAGTGTATGTAACTGTACATAATAAGGCATTAAAACACTCGTGTGATCTTTTTAAGAAACTCACTTCGTTCGATTCTTAAACCCACACTCGTGTATTTTAATGCCTTTTATTATGTAACAGTCACATAAAATACTATAAACTTAACCCCTTACTGCATGTAATAAAAAATATTTGTTTAAATTTAAACTTTGATAGCTGTAACTATAGTTTGCTATTATATCCGCCATATATGGCTTCGTATACGGTATGGGTCATACTAATACTTAGCTACCTATTTTACAGTATTTTTAGTCACTCGTGCGACATATTTCGAAGAGCCTAGGTCTTCATTATCAACAGAGATCGGACAAATTTGCGTCATTGCTCGCAAAAATGTGGACATGACTCCAAAATTAATCAAATATGTAATCATTTAATTAATTTCTTACTTGACTTAAATTTTAATTCCTATTCAATAAATACAAAAGTTTGTTAAAGTATAGATTTATTAAAGAAAATAATCAGTATTTTTTCCAAATTTTCTGCAGTCAGTCTATTTCTTTTTACATCAAAAATATACTTAAGTGCTGAAAAACCCCGCTTGCACTCCACTGATGTTAATGGGGCAAACTTAAGTAGTTTTATAGGAATATTATTATTCCAGTATAATTCAGAGTTTATTTTCTGTTCTTTGTTTAGTTTATCCCGATTTTGAGGTTATCGCCCACAACTTAGAACAGAAAATAAACTCTGAATTATACTGGAATAATAATATTCCTATAAAACTACTTAAGTTTGCCCCATTAACATCAGTGGAGTGCGAGCGGAGTTTTTCAGCACTTAAGTATATTTTTGATGTAAAAAGAAATAGACTGACTGCAGAAAATTTGGAAAAAATACTGATTATTTTCTTTAATAAATCTATACTTTAACAAACTTTTGTATTTATTGACTAGGAATTAAAAATTTAAGTCATGTAAGAAATTAATTAAATGATGACATATTTGATTAATTTTGGAGTCATGTCCACATTATTGCGAGTAATGACGCAAATTTGTCCGATCTCTGATTATCAAGCACTAACTAACACTACATGAATTAATTCTATACTAAGTAGTTAAATCTTAAACTTAGCTTAAAATTGATAGCGTTAGGTAGTTCAGCAGTAGCTATGGTGCTTTACGAAATCTATGTTAGTAGAGGGTATAATAGAACCATGTGTCTTGTATATTTTTATTATCATCCTGTCTCTGGACTGCCGCAGCGCAAACACTTATTGGTGGAGCCGAGATAGCAGTTAACTACTGCTTTTAACGTAAAGCTTCGAGAATCGAGATAACTCTTAGAAATAAGGTGTGCCCCGGGCACCACTTAATATTTAAAAAACTTTATCCTGTAGATTTGCTCATAATACTGATTTATTGATAAAATTTAAGGCATTAGGAGGAATTTCTAACCAAGTTAAGATCCACCATATAAATCAAAATGTTAGAAATAAAATAGGTATATCCTAGCTACGTCATTGCGCAGCATGCATTGGACTAAGGTAATATTAATATTAAATTTGTTCACTTAAAAACTCCCATGAGATTCAAATATATTAATAGTATAGATTTGTCAAAATTGTGTGCAATTGACATTTCATTTCGAACAAAAAGGCATCTCGACTAATATTAGAATAGAGGTCAAATCGAATTGCTTTTTTTCAGTTGTTCGAAATTTCAATGTCATTACCAAATCGATTTTGATGTAAGTAGAAATCAAGCAATTACAACATTTTTACAGATAAGAAATTTGACAAAACAGTTTATCGTAATGTTGGCTATTATTTATGGATTTTGAAGGCATCATAGAAATTTTATGATATGTGTGTAGATAAAAATATATTCTTATTAAATTGTTTTGCCTGAGAGAAAATAACGTCAATAACCTCAAATATAATCAACTCAGCAATCAAGATGAATGTACTCATAATATGAGGAAAGGGAGAACATTGCAGTGTAATATTGGTAACCAAGTGGATTGAAGGATCAACTTACTGTCTACAAATTGGTCATTTTCTAAAAGTGCATATTTTACATTACGGCTAGACGTTCAATATTGAACCTAGTGTGGATAAACTTCAAGTCCAATTTAGCCAACTCGATGATAAAACAAGATCACTTGAAGTCGATTCGAGACAGAACGTGACTTCGTATCAAATGCAAGATAAGAATGGAAAGCTATGAGTACCGCAGAATACAAATAAAAGTAAGATAGTTTGAAATTCTGTGTACGTCTTCAGGAAACTTTTGAAAGTGCAATGTTACTAAGGGTCTGTTTCACAATGTCTGAGTAAACTCCTGAATAAGCTACTTGCCACTTATCTGACGAATAGAGTCATTGTTGGCGTTTCACAATCTTCAAATATTCTTAACTGGTAAAGTGCTAAGTTTTGCAGGAAGTTTTATCTTGCAGTTAATTTATTTGTTAATTTGCTATCCAATACTTTACTTAAGCTTAAGCTTGGCTTATACTTGTTAATTAAGTAATAAAATAGGAGGAAGGAATATCTTATAGTTATTTTAATATCATCATTTTTATAAATACATATTTATAAATCTGCAATATAAATGGGTTTAAGCATATGGCATATTTTTGTCTACGACGTGATTGCTATAGTCGAAGAGTATCGACTATATTGAAAACAGTCGTAGTGTTGTTTTAAAGGAAGGTGGGCCAATTGGCCTATTTGAGCATAGGTATATTTTGGAGGCACTGGAATGACGTACATATAGGTTCTAAAGGCAAAGTGTACAATATTATGTAAAGTGTGTAATTGTTATTTTAGTCAGACATAGTAATAGTAATTTTAATTTATTGTCTTGTAATTTTAATGTATTGTTTCGATGTATTTTTTTTTTTAGTTGAATTTGTATTTTGTTTGGTATCTTATACTGCATTTAGTCTGAAATAAATAATTTTAATTGAATTGAATAAGGGCAAGCGGTATGTCACCGGATAGATTATTCTAATTTGTAAAAGTTTTACTATGGCCGGTAGTCCCAAATTTTTGTGTGAAAAACGTTATCGCCGCAAAAAATATTGTGAGTTAAAACGTAACGCTATAGTTTTTTTTTTCAATACTAATTTCTTGGATCGTGAAGGTTTTCTTACTGTCTATGATTTTGTGTCACGATATTTTAGTTTGCTATTCGTTTTCTTTGTGTTTTTTTGTGTCAATTTTTTTTAATGAGATTTGAAATCTCGCCATACAAAAACATGGAGTATATAAAAAACCTTTCCGATGGTATGTCGCTTATTCTTATTGGTTCATAGGCCATTCAAATCTGCCCATCCTCCTTTAGTTAAATTTACATTATATTTACGGCCCCCTAGCCTAGACGGTGGTGACCCTTGCCTACGAAGCAGGAGGTCCCGTGTTCAGATACTGGTAAGGGCATTTATTTGTGACTTTTGTGATATTTCCTGAGTTATGGATGTTATCTATGTATTTAAGTATTCATCTTTATCTATATATTATACACCGTAGGCCAATTAAACCCAACTGATTTTAACCATTCCTGAGGTCATGAGGAGCAAAAAATTTTATTTATTTATTTACTCGTACAAAGAATTCTAACAGCTGTAAAAGATACATTAAACTTTTAAGATAGTAATACAGAGCTCATTACAGGAACTCGTAAATAGAATTTTATATGAGTTTTGGCCAAATTCGCGAAAATATATTTTTTTGCATTTTCTGCACACGACTCGTTATTTTTTTTTTTGCACCTTGGTAAAAAAAATATCAAACCGTAAATTTTTAGTTACATCATATATTTTTTTTTTTTTAATAATTGATATGACTCGATTGTCGTGATGGGTTAACTTATACTTATATACCTACAGGTTTATACGGAACCCTCGGTGCGCGAGTCCGACTCGCACTTGGCCGGTTTTTATTTTATTTTAGTTACTCATGCAAAACGAAAGGCAATTCTAGGTAAACTTAAACAAGACTCATTGTAAAACAAAGAGGTGCTGGTAAATAAAAAGAAAGTACCTGAGCAGCGTGCAGCGTTACGTCAGCGTGATAGGTACGCGTGGAGAGAATGGCAAGGTGCGTCCTAGGGAGGGGTGCAGGGTTGGCTTGATACCGAAAACAAAGCAGGATTACGAGTGTGAAATCAAGACAGAATTTTTATTAATATATTTATATTTGTATTTTTGGTGGCGCGCCAGCTCAAATACCACTCTGTGCACGTTAGCCGACCGGTGGGACTCACCGTGACTGAAGCACTGGGTGCAGCTACATGCCCCTTTATATAAGATTTTTTTTTATGATACAAGGCAAACGAGCAGATGGATCACCTGATGGTAAGCGATTACCGCCGCCTATCGACACCTGCAATACCAGAGGGGTTGTAAGTGCGTTGCCGGCCTTTAAGATAGGAGTACGCTCTTTTCTTGAAGGTTTAAAGGTCGTATCATTGTATTAATGCCATGTCATACTAACCTTAGACCCCTTGTTCGAAATAAATGGTTTTTGATTTGATTATCGCAAAAAGTTTCCCCTTCATAGTAAAAACACGTACATCCACAGTTCATCCCTTGGTTAACAATCTACTATACTTTAAGCTCCAGTTTAGCCTATTGTGACGGAAGAATAACTACGGAACCCTACTCTGAGCATGGTCCGACATGCTCTTGGCCGGTTTTATTATTGTTGTTGATAAGTAACAACACAATTTAAAAAATAAACATTCGGGCACTGCTTAAAATTAGGTATCTTAAATCCGAAACCAGTTATTTAGTATCTACGGTCCTGGCCCACACAACAGGTAGAATTGAGTTTCTATGTGAAATATTAAGAACCTCGTAAACGGCCGTTATTGCGGCATCAGATATAAAAATAAAAATATGCCGTGAATAACAAACAACTCCCAATCTTGGATAGTACAGTCACGTCCGAAAATATCGATACGAAACAAAATCCCAAAAATATGTATACATGACTTAATCGTCCATATATTAAGGTGTATACATATTTTTGTCACTGTATCCTCCGTACCTATCTATATTTTCAGACATGACCGTACATTCACACTGTTAAATGTTCACTAGTAGCTCTCTGAGCTGTAGATCCAAAAACTCCCATGGTTCCACCATATTGAAGACTAAATCTAAAACTCTAAAACTCTAGAACAAATGTTGGTCAGTTTGAGGAGTACAGCCTACGGTTTAATTTTTTTCTCGTGTTACAGGCCCCACCCGGTATATGTAATTATCGTACCTGCCCACAAAATTATACGAGAATCGGTTGAGAGCTGTAGCGGTAGAGGAAATAAATAAATAAATATTATAGGACATTATTACACAAATTGACTAAGTCCCACAGTAAGCTCAATAAGGCTTGTGTTGAGGGTACTTAGACAACGATATATATAATATATAAATATTTATAAATAATTAAATACATAGAAAACACCCATGACTCAGGAACAAATATCCATGCTCATCACACGAATAAATGCCCTTACCAGGATTTGAACCCGGGACCATCGGCTTCGTAGGCGGGGTCACTACCCACTAGGCCAAACTGGTCGTCGAAAACAACCGGACTTAAAAAAGCATTTTGCCTCTAGCTGAAACGGACGGCGTAAAAGGGACCCATCGATTACCAGTTCGCCGGACGATATCGGCCTGTCAGTTATCCGCGATTGTCAGCTTTTGCGAAATACCTATAAAATCAGTAGAAACAAAAAAACGCATTGAAATCGGTCCATCCATTTGACAGTTACGATGACACACACGGACAGACAGACATTGGAGTGAAATATATAATAACCCTCTTTTTGCGTTGGGAGTTAAAAATAAAAATGTAATTTTGTTTGGTGCTCCCAAGTGAGACTGTGCTAATTGGCGACGAACGAAGCCCGGTAATTACCGGACAAATGATCCGGCACCGGGGTCAGGGTTGGCACATATCAAATTTATTTAACTAAAAGGTATTACAAATTATATAACAAGTACTCTGCGTATGCTACAGATACAAAATAGTATTTTATACAATCGTAATATAATAGAGAGCTTTTTAGTACCGTGTTTAGGCAACGAAGCTTGCTGACTTGCCTAAGTAAGGTACGAGTTTGTAAATACTTTTTCTACGAGTCATCTAAAATAATACTTTTTTTACTATAACACCTAAATAATTAATGAAAATTGGTAAGTATCTCAGAAGACAAAATTGTAGACAAAAACGCGCGACTGCCGCCCCGCGCCCTATGCCCCGCGCCCGTTATTCTTTTCTATGGAAACGCGGCGGCACGTGGTCAATTTTTTTTTTCAGGTGACTACAGCGTGTCGAAATGAATCTTAAAGTTGAGTGGGAGCCCATACATGAAAAGTACGCAATTATAGTTTGCTATACGAAATCTTAATACCACGTCGGTGGCAAACAAGCATACTGCCCATCTGATGGTAAGCAGTCACCGTTGCCTGTGGACGCCTGCAACTCCAGAGGTGTTACATGCGCGTTGCCGACCCTTTAAAAACCTGTACACTCCTTTTTTGAAGAACCCCATACTGTATACTTAATTCAAGTATTACAGTCGTCGAGTAGAAAAAATTAAATAAAATACCGCACATTCATATTATTGCCAGGCCAATACACTAAGGACCACTTGCACCACTCCACAATCCCGAGGATAACCGGTTAAACCTTGAGTTATCATGATTACCGAACAATTTGACACTGAGTTTAATGGTTAACCTCGGGCTACTGGGGTGGTGCAAATCATTTTATAGTCATATTTTAGTTTTTTTTTTTATACTACGTCGGTGGCAAACAAGCATACGGCCTGCCTGATGGTAAGCAGTATCCGTAGCCTATGTACGCCTGCAACTCCAGAGGAGTTACATGCGCGTTGCCGACCCTAAACCCCTCCCACCCTCGTTGAGCTCTGGCAACCTTACTCACCGGCAGGAACACAACACTATGAGTAGGGTCTAGTGTTATTTGGCTGCGATTTTCTGTAAGGTGGAGGTACTTCCCCAGTTGGGCTCTGCTCTAGATCTGGAATGACATCCGCTGTGCTATGCCCTACCACACAGAGCGAGATGACATTCACAATGCCCATACCTCTCTTGTGGACGTAGTTTAAGGACATACCCGGGTCCAAGTTTACTTCATAGGTAGCGTTATTGCTTTTTCGAGACAAGTCCTAGATCAAGAGATTGTTCGCAATATTCTATCATATTATGAAATTCGAAATCTCGATAATACAATCTAGGAAGAATAAACATATTTTAATATTTCTAGTATTTAAAGGTCCGCAGCAAGCTCGGTTCTCCCTCCATACATTTGACGACCTGTCTGGTCTAGTGACCCTGCCCATGAAGCCGATGGTCCCGGGTTCAAATCCTGGTAAGGGCATTTATTTATGTGATAACTTGATAAGCACGGATATGAATAATATTAAGAAGTTGCTATATGTGAGATCCTATAATTGGCTCTGTGTCACTATTTATGTTGTTATTAGCATAGTTATAGCTGTTGGTTCTCCATGTAAAAAATAAATAAATAAATAAATAAATTTGTTGCCGAGTCTTGGTTGTTTTCTATGTATACAAGTATTTATATATATTATATATATCGTTGTTTAAGTACCCACAACACAAGCCTTATTGAGCTTACTGTGAAACTTAGTTTTTGTAATAATGTCCTATAATATTTATTTATTTCCAAAAATACAATTATAGTTACGCTCTCATTCTAAAACGACTAGCTAGATTGCCCTGAAGCTTTGTACTAACAATAAAATAAGGTATATCTATGCTTGTAATTCGTTTATGTAGCTTCAGATACCAAAAAAATACAGCAAATTTAAGGTTTTCATCGAAGAGCTATATAAAATAATTATAGGTATAGATATATCTCATATACCCCTACTAGATGGTGTGCTCAAATCACTGCACCTATGCAATTAAAACTGCACGAGGCCATGCGCTTGGCGAGGAATAGAAGCCTATGGAGGAATCTGGTCTTCAACAGAAGGACATGATGTCATGATCCTCAGCATTGAGGGACTGACTGAAGAAGACATGCCTCATGTCATTATATGTGGAAAGTTTCATTACAATCCAATACGTAATTTTAATATGAGGACGAAACTCTATTTGTATGGAAAGGTGAAATTTGTCCGAGCTTGCCGCGGACTCATAAATGATCTTCAATTGTTCAATGATATTTATTTTATTATATTCGGAAGTAAGTAACTCTATGGGCCGGAGGCCGGATACTGTTCACCGCCACTGGAACCGATAACGGAAACGACCGCCTATTTGAACTTTACAAATTGATCTTCTCTTGACATTGTTCCCAGTGCATATGAAGATTATTGGACATGAGACTATTCATCTGATGCCCCCGGCGCGCCTTGCGTTACAGTGATATTTAATGAGTAATCTCCAAATTTAGTAAAGCCCTTAAAGACTTTCATCTCAGGTTAAAGGGTTCGGGCCCCACGTTGGGCGCCAAATTGTCAGACGCGATTTTCTCACCCGACTTGAAGAATCCCGTGGAACTAAAAAAACCTCGTAGAATTTAAAGTAAGCTTCTGCCAAATTAATGTACCTACTTCTAAAAAACATCGTTGCTGGAGTCTGTGCCGAAAGAGAACACACGACTCTTCTCTTTCCAAACAGACTCTATAGGTTATTTCTATCACTTTCAGGGAGAATAAAGTAAGATGGTTTCTACGTTTATTCTTCAGTCTGTTGGGTTGGGTGCGAGGTAGGCTATGGCAATGTGGGAAATGTGTGAAGTTCGAATAGCCTCCTGTAACAACAGTGTAAAGAAAGTCATTTGAAAACGCGACTGAAAGGAGTATCAAGTTTACAAACGAACCATACTACAAACATTTCCGACTGCTTTCACGGCAACAATCCAATAACAATATTGCGTGATATAGCTCAAGTATAAAGCGCGCGGATCTTTCATGCGATAGACGCAGCGTTGAACGCATGCGATCACGGAATAATGGCAATGCGTTTGACGCTGCTTTTATGGTATAAAAAAAACCGTGAGCTTGTATGGATAGACTACTATTATTTTATAAATACAATGTTTTATAATATAGGAGGCAAAGAGACCAATCTCCAGATTATAACACCTGCAGTGGCAGCATGGTTCCATTTTTATCGCTTGTCACTATGCCCGTCACATTCGCACTTACATACGTGTTAGAAAGTGACAGGCATGCTGACAAATGAAAAAGAGCCGACCATCTTAGCCCTACTGAGGGCTCTTAATTGCGTTGCTGGCCTTTAAGGGCCGATACGATGGCCCTACGGGGCCCTAAGATGGGAGTACACTCTTTTCTTGAAAGTTTGAAGGTCGTATCTGTTCTAATATACCGCAGACGACAGTTCATTCCACAGTTTAGCTGGCGACTACATTTACGACTATAATCACAAAATAAGTTTTTGTAGAAAACTTTATTGGCGGCGATGTGTACATGAGAATATGTGTAATGAAAATTTGAGTAAAATATAGGTACAATAGGCATCAATACAACACGCTAAAAGTATCTGCCACTCTGGATAACTTTCCAAAATACACATAAATCTCTGCGGTTCGGTTTTTATTTTGTTTCCTCGTATTCGAAATGAAAAGCATGAAAGGCACCATTACAGTCTCGAATTTTCGCCCTCAAGCCCCAAACCACCTCGCCTGCAATGGGTGCCTTTTTTCAGTTGGTTAAAAATCTAGTTGGTTAGCTGGCAACCCTACCTGGAGACACCAAATATCAGCACTCAGTATCCATTCCGGAAACAACAGCTATTCGGATTAACAAAGGGAACAATGAAAAACCATTACTTCCCTTTTAGATGTACAAGTCAACTAAAAACTTGGACTAAATAAAGCTACCCGGGTGCGTAGCCAACTTACCAATCGTTAACGCTCCCTAGCGAACTAAATGCAACTGTCACTATCGCACTAATATGGAAGAGTGATAGAGAGAGATAACTACGCTACGCTACGGAGAGTTAACGATTGGCACGTTGGCTAAGCACCCTGTGCTACTTTATAAAGGCGTATGGCATATTCTATATGCTATATATAGGCCTATTCTCATTTTACACATTCATTTGCGGTTATAACATAAGAAATATATCTACTTTTTTTGTACCTACCAACTACTTGCAACTTTGTTAACATTTTCCTTCGCAAAAAGTGACTAATACATTTATTTTTATTTTCTATTTACCACCTAGTTTCTAAGCGACTGTTTGGCAAGTGCGCCACTGTAGGATATACGTAAGTCGGTGAAATTAGGCTACTTATTCACGAAAACAGAATTTAAACAATAGAGGGCTGTGACAGAAAATCTTATACTTTTTTTCACCTAGCCCCCATCCGCCAACCGTCCTATAAGGAACTTCCTTCCAATATATGAATTTTATAAACTTAAAAACAAAACACTATTTAGGCGACAAAACGGCGTGGTTCCGTTGAATCGTCTGATCTTGTAACAGATTCGCTAAAGTTTGTTCCAGAACCTCCGAAATACGAGATCCTTCAGCAAGAAGTCGGCGCATTCGATGGTCTCCTGCAACGGTCGCGGCACGCGCACCACAATATATTCGAAGTGCACTTAGTAAATACGAAATGCAAGCAGGATTTGGACACACGCTTTTTATTTTGGAATCGGGGCGTCTTAGCTAATATCAACATTCTTTATTGACCATTTGTGGCCCTTTTATCGTTCCAATAAGGCTTAAAATGAGTTAATAGATTATGGTAGAATGGTGCCCTCGCAGCTACCTCCTCTTCTTAAATCTAGCTTTCTATTTTACACTGAAAATGTTAGTTAAAGCTTACTAGTCGTCGCAATAATCCCAGCTCCCACCTCGCGATATTTTCTCACTGAAAATCCATTTCTATCCACAGGAAAAATATTGCAAATGCATACAAGCTTCATACGTAGTTAAGGCGTTTTTCGACTCAAACCGAAGATCCACCAAATACAAAACGGCACAAGTGCGTATAGGCTTCATACGTAGTTACGACGTTTTTCGACTCAAAAGCAGCCTAATATTGAGTCGTGTTCGCATTTCGTGGCATCGCGGGAGTGTAGCTTAGCTCGCCTCTTGAGACCACTCGAGTGTTGCGACGGATGTTTACTAACAAATGTAAGCTCATCTGACATACGACGATGTACGAGTAAGAGTAGATAATGAATAATAACCCACCTCCATATTTACGTTAGAATAGAAATAAAATTCGTAGTTAACAAAAACAACAGTATTACTGTCTTTTACTTAAATTACACAAATAATCTGACTGGTAGAAGATTTCAAGTATTTGAACCAAAGAATACCAGCTTCAATGTCAGGGCCACTTTTGGTTACGCTAAATTTGCAGCCCAAATAAAAACAACTTTATTTTTAGTATTCCACTTCGGTGACAAACAAGCATATGCCCTGACTGATGTTAAGCTATCACTGTAGCCTACAGACTCCTGCGGCTCCAGGGCTGTACGTGTAATACGTGCTTTGTCGACCCTTAAAAAATTAGGAACGCTTTTTGAACCATGGAATTCAAAAAAAGAGCGTTCCTATTTTTTTGTATTAGTATGGGCTAAGTATAGTTTGTCGGAAAACTTCGGCATGTCGAAACGGCGGTACATTACACAGCCGGTTTACTTATCCAGTAGGTATATGAGGTTTCAATTTGTTTTGAATGTAAACAGTGCAGGATCGTTTACTATTGTCGGAGGAATATTATTCCAACATTTTGAGGCAGCCTATCGAAATGTTCTCGAACTATGTACCCTTTGACTATTCTACAGTATCCTAGCTAGACGATAGCCGAGGTAATTACTCCCCCATTCATCTCCTACATACGAATGCAGTAGTTCATGAGGCTCAGCAAGATGTCCAGTTCTACCAGTATAAACTGGCCTCTAGTAACGCATAGCCAGAATGAACAAGAGGGTCAAGTATTTCCGCATGTTAATGGAACTAAAATGTTTCGTGAACCAGATGTCTGGAAGCTACCAATTAGCTGCTAGACCCGCCGGCCATTACTGAGCTGAGACTCGTTTATTAATGCCTGCTGTACAAGATACGGTGCGATGGAGTATATTTGAGCTTAAGGAACATAGCACAGCGACCTTAACAATAAATTAAGACCAACTTTCGTGTGGAAACATTTTAATCATAAAAAAATAATTTTCTATTGATATAAAAACCAACAAATTTATTTCATAAAATTAAACAATTAAGCACAAAAATCATTAGAACTTTTTTTTTTAAACTACGTCGGTGGCAAACAAGCATACGGCCTGCCTGATGGTAAGCAGTCTCCGTAGTAGTGGTCCGTAGCGTATGTGTATGTTTGTGTGTATGTATGTGTGTGTGTATGTGTGTGTATGTATGTACTTTGTGTTAATACTCATTTTTTTTAACAATCATCAGTATGTAAACTGGAAGTCAAATCAACTATGCATTAGGGAGTCAAATTACGCCTTCATCATGTTTGGAAAAAAAAGGAGTATAGTTATAGCTCCAAAACATAAGTTAATGCGCAAAAAAAGAGAATTTAGTGGGTCTCCCCATACTTAAAACCATATATACAACAATGAATACTCTCCCCTACTCGTTGACTCTATACTAATTAAAAAAATCACTTCTTCTTTACACTTTACAATCAAACTTTTTTTTAATCATGAAAAAAATTACCTATTGCTACTCGATAGCCGGCGCTTACCATTGCGATTTTTTGTTCTGAAGAGAAAAAGAGGAAAGAGGACGGCAGATTCTCCATACAAACGTAGTCCCCATTCTTTCTCTCTGGACATTGACATTATGAGAAAATATTTTTATATAATTTGATGGTGGATGGTGGAAATTTAGGTGCGAAAACAGATTTCATACAAACTTTTAAATGCTTCGAAAAAATTCAAACGTAGCAGTAGCGTACAAATTGCGTCAAAATATTTTCAAAAATGTTAATATCCAGAGGGAAAAATGAGGACTACGTTTGTACGAAAATGTGATTTCGTGCGCGGTTCCATTACCCAGGGGGCGTATAGCTAAGCAGTAACGTCGTGAGCGCTTCCCTCTCAACAAGTCATTGCAAAAGATCTACTGTTACCCTCGATTCATTGCACCCCACTCTCCTCTACTCGTTGGCTCTCGACTAATAAAAATGTGTATAATTTTTTCTCAAAAATTAATTATTACAACGAACAATGAAATTTAAGTAGGCATCCCAAACTTTTCATACCTATAGTATACTTTAAGTCACAAAGTATCTAGGTTTAGACTCAGCGAAGCCGCAAAGTTTCTGGCTGAGCTAATAATTTACTTGCAGTGCAATGTTCAAGAAAAGTCTAGTGAAGTTTTTTTGCTGAAACTCGGTTTTCCTGCTGAGTAAGCATGGCTGCCATTGACTTTATATCTTTCAAAGAAGCAAAGTTAAATTTAAAAATCGAGGGATTTTTACTAATTTTGTTTTACTTCACTGATCTCAGTGACGGTGACTTTTAACTCATCTTTAATATCTATTAAAGATGAGTTAAAAGTTAAAACCACTCTTATACGTTTCAATTCGAGAAAATCTTTACTTTATAGATAATGCTAAATCCATGAACATTACATATAACATTCGCAACTCAGTCCTCAGTAGAAAATAGTCCTCCAAATCAGCTATATTTTTAGGTAGCGTGGATATAAAATAGTACATTGTGATACAAGTGTGCTAAGTTGGTCATTACACACGAGGCGATATTGTGCAATAAGAAAGCCGATGTGTGTAATGACAATAGCACGCGCGTTTCATACGACGTTTTTCAACACACTTGCGAGGAAAAAAGAAACTTTCATATTTTCATACCGCTTGCCGCCTCCGCCCCGCCAGTCCACGTTGTAAAATCTACTCGACCAATTTAAGAAGGCTCCGTTTCCATACATATTATTAGCAATCAGTTACCTTCTTAACTCAGTCGGATAATATAATGAAAAAGCACGAGTGTTATAATATGCTGAAAAAGCACGCGTGTTTAATATCTACGATTATGAGTCAAAAATTGGTGGAATAAAAAACGCCGTTTGAGCAAGTGTGTGTGTTCCCCGTAGTGATGGGTAGGACATCAATTTAAAATGAGTTTGTATGAGTACCTCATTCTCTAAAATGAGGTGTTACAATGTCTTACTTCAAATGAGGAGAGGTACTAGCACTTTTGCAGCATCGACTATTCTATCAACTCCAACGGCAGCAAACCATATTTAATGTAAATACATATTTAGGCATTGCTAAACTTCCTTTTAAATATTTACTTGGAGTGCAATTCTGGAGGTTTAAAACAGAACTTTAACAACAGAAGACATACATTTAAGAATCAAACTAAGGAGTTAATGTACATACATCCTATTGCAACTTAATTTGATGCTTTTATGAAACTTGTTCTAATTTAGCAGTTTATTATTTTTATTGTTAGATTGTTCAGTATCAATCCTTGCTACTTGATATCATTTTAAGTTTAACATTCATATATTGAAATAAATACTAACCATAAACTACCAAACAAACAATTAACAAACTAAGGAGAACAAATCCAATATTTTTTGTACCATTATTATATAGAAATTACTAACTTACCACCTCATAATTTATCAGTAATAATAGCATTGTAATATGATAACAAACGAAAGCCTCAATAACGTTCGCGCGGTAATGCCACCGGCGTGTAATATACACTTGATTTTTGTATGCAAAAGACACAAAGAAAGACCCACAGGTATATTTTATCGCGAAATCAATGTTAATATATTGTTATTTTGGTATAATTATAAGAATGGTCACTGATCACTATTTATAAAACACAACTAAAGATTACGAACAACTTTTTCGAGTTTCTCGTACTATAAATATGTCAAAATCATAAATGATCGAAATACTATACGAAGCACGTTAACAAAAAGTATTACAAATTCAAATCGTTAAAATGTACATGTTTATTTCACCTATACAAATTATATTTACTTTTTTATTAATAAACTAATGTAAAATATCATATTTTGTGTACGCCACTATATTATATTTCAATAATTTAAATAATATTTTGGTCTCAAATATCAAATATCAATATCAAACATTTATTCAGCAAATAGGCCACAGGGGCACTTTTACATGTCCATTTTTACAAACAATAAATAAAAAAATAAAAAAACAATTACAAATATCGAATCTATGAAATAATAAATACTTTATTAGAGATGTATACTGTCTCTAAATGTCGAATTACACAAAAAAAACTATGATAAAAAAATAAAACCATAAAATACTAAAATTCTTTAGAGATGTATAAGTCTCTACGTGTCAGAGATAAAATATAAAAATATATATTAAATTATCCTTAGAGATGTAGAGGGTCGCCAAGGCTTGAATTCTTATATAAATAATTAAAAGACAAAAAAATTAAAACAGACAAGAACCGAATGAAGTGTCTCACGTTAATGTCACTCAAAAGTAAAGTTACATACTTTAACATAACCTGTACCCCGTGTAAGCTTAAACAGACCGGTCTCCACAAACAGCACCCGTTCACGAGTATGACGTGTATCTCAGCCATCGCCTCCCTCAACCTTCATTCGGGAAAGTGGCGACCCGATCAACGACGCCACCGTAAGTAAAGACTTTTAAGCGAGCATGACATGTTCAAGCTGCCGGGTTGTATTAATATAAATATAATAAAAAAAAATGTGAGATACAACATTTGTGCTTGTAAGTTACATTAAAGACGGCATAGCGCCTCTTAAACGATAACTGTTTCTAAGCTGGCTTCGTAAATGCCCAGTGAGACTTGGTTGGCATTTCAATTGCTTATCAAGTAACCATTTCACTGTCCAGTCTAATTGATTCAGATTATACATGACACCAGCAATATGAGTCTTGAGGTCAGGTTATACTGGTATGCGCGTTAGTACAATAATAGCTAACAAATATGGAGGCCTACCGCGAACCACGAAGTTTTGCTTTGCTGTCGCACTTACGTATGAAATTACAAGTGCGACAGAGAGAAAAAACTTTCTTCGGTAGGTTCTTTGATGACTTAGATTTTTCGCTTTTGACAAGTAACTTAGCAATGCGAGGATCAAAATGGCGTAATATGTATGTAAGCTTGCGGACGCTTACGCTTGTTTTCTTTCGTGTTTCATTTTTAACGTATTTTCGATGAGGTGTTATTGAAGCACGGCGCGTGTCTGTCTCACTCCCTCTTTCGGTAAATCTAATTCATTGTTTCATTTTGAAAGGATTTTTGAAAGGATTGTCACAGTGAGGCGAGTGAATGGTACAAACACAACGCATTTCTCGGTGGACCTTTTGTCCTTGCAATAAGGTTTGTAGTTGGGCAGTTGATAGTGTGAGCGATGAATGCGATGACGTCAATGACTCATTTCTTCATTTGAATGTCGGCGAGCACCGAGCGCCTCGCGACTCTCTTGCGAGTTGTGAGGAACGCGAGTGAGTTTGAAAGGCTGAGAGTTTTTTTTTAAATTTGAAGTGTTTGAATGGTTTGAGTGGTAAGAGCTGTGTGTGATGCGCGCGAGTAAATGAGTAAAATTAATTGAGGAGTGATGTATGACATTTATGCGGTGTGAAGTTCTGCGACAATTTAACTAAATGAGTGGTACAAATGAGGTGCCTCACGAGTGAGCAACTCAACACTAGTTCCCCGTGACAATACCTCACCTCATAAAGCTCTTACTTGTCATCATCCGCCCCGGCTTGTACTGACCGTATATTTTTTACGAATTCCATTGACGTAGACGAGTCAAATTTAAGGTAATCCAGCGTAATATGACCTTGAAATGAGTAAAAGTTACCTCGGCATATGCGTAATTCGAAAGGTCTTTTCTACTATAATAGTTTTTTAGTGTGTAGTTAGTTCACAGTTTATGGTTCCAATATTATAAAATAAATTAGGCCCTAGTTTCTCAGTTTACGATCAATGAATTAGAAACACTATATTTGACGCGATTGGAATGAAAATTTCTGAATTGGTGTTACCTACATTAAACAGTCTTCCAATGTTTTCAATTTAAATATAATAGCAATTACCTCCTACCTCATTTAGATTATTATATAGATACTTTTGACGACCTATCTGGCCTAATAGGTAGTGAGACTAATAATTATTGGTTGACGTAATTCCTCGCACAACGTATCAGTATTGCGATACAACGAGGAAATGCCGCCAGCATCCTTGGTACAATGCCTCAAGGGCCTATTTTAGATATAAGCTAGTTATAGTAATCATCTGTATATATCCATTATGTATATTGTTATTGTCAATAAATATCTTTCATTTGACGTTAGAAAAAAATAATAATAATAATAATAATAGTGTTAGACAGTCACTATTATTAGTCTCACTACCAATTCAACACAAGCCTTATTGAGCTTACTGTGGGACTTCAGTCAATTTAACGTTGAAACTTTAGGTCCATGGGGTCTCAGCGCGCACAAGCTTTTTGCAGAAATCGCGAACGTCTGGTTGACGTAACTGGTGACCGAAGAGTTGGCGGTTTCCTTGCACGAAGTATCAATATTGCGATACAACGAGGAAATGCCGGCAGCATCCTTGGTACTGCCGGCAATGCCTCAACGGCCTATTTTAGATTTAAGTTAGGTATAGTAATCTTCTGTATATTTCCATTATGTATAATGTTATTGTAAATAAATAATCGTTTATTTGTATAATAATGTCCTATAATATTTATTATCCATTATATGGCAAAAAATACCAGCCTATAATATAATATTTTTATATTTCTTTTATATGTAAGTAGTATTTTTATGACTCTATAAAGGCAATGAGGCATGAAATCTGGACTGGTAAACCTATTATTTTGCCTTTTCTCGGTGAGTGCTGGGAATGATTCTCCCGGCCACTTGTATTTGATATTTTGTTGAGCGCAAGACCTTGGCGAAAAACGTCCGAGTCCGACGCATTGCGGGCTAAGCGGCACGTGCGTTTTGAGGTCTCCGGGGCGTTCTCTTTTGGAATTGAATACAAGGAACTGTATGAGACGGATATATTTCATAAGGTTTGTCATAAGGTAGTCTTTCTCCATTTATCTTTTATTTATTACTAAGCTCCTGTTTCGCAATGTCCGAGTAAAGTCCTGAATAAGCTACTTGTCACTTATCAGAGGAATACAGTCATCGTTGGCGTTTCACAATCTTCAAATTAGCTTAACTGGTAAGTAAAGTGCTAAGTTTTGCAGGAAGTTTTATCTGGCAGTTAATTTATTTGTTAATTAGCTATCCAATAGTTTACATGGACATTATGAAACAGGCCTTAAGGCATAAGGTTCCCCTTATAAATGACAATTGACAAAATTATGACAGCGGCATCTAGCGACATTACAAAATTTTATTTGATTAAAAGACCGCACTTACTCGTGAATCTGTTCATCCAGTCGGGAGCTACGATGCCACAGGCAGACACATAGATGCACACGTTAAGCATATGACACTGCTCTTCTATCATCGGTAAGTAAGAGTAGATAGATATAATTGTAAAAAAAAACCAGAACCGCAAAAATAATTTGCAGGCCATACTTAACACAAGTCCTGCGAACAACTAACACTCCGTCCCATTTCAGCACGTCACGTTTCAGTCATTTCTTATCAAAACACAGTTTATTACATTACATAATGGCTCTTAACATTTCGCTATTTTGGTTTCTCAGACAAGATATACACATTATTAGAACACCACTAGCTATAGGGATGTTAAGGACGGGTCAAAGGTAATCATGCCAACAAAGGGCTTCTTTGGGAGCTATACTTAACAACACTACATAAACTACTGAGAAGAGTGAGAAGTAACTGTATTATTATGGCTTTGTTCTTGATGTGTTAGGTAGTGAGCACTTTCCAAGTTGTACTACTCGATATTCGAAAATATGGCATGAGGATTTGTGCCACCTCGGTTTTAGGAAAACATTAATGATTGCTAATATACTTAGGGCCTGGTTCACAATGTACAAGTAAAATCCTGAATAAGCTACTTGCCCCTTATCTGAAAAATAAAGTCGTCGTTGAAATTTCAAAATCTTCAATTAAGCTTAACTTAGTCAAATTCCAAATTTTAAATTATAACACTCAAGGTTTAAATAAACCCTAATTCTTCCAAAAAATGCCGTGATCGATTGTTTGGCGTCGAGATTCATATCTAAAGCCCACCGCAGGGCTCTTTTCCTATCTCTCAACTCACAGATGTGCTTCGAACCAGTATAAGTGAGCACCAAGACACATAACAACTATGCACCTACAGAGATAACTTTTACTGGTTCACAAGCGATTGGAACATTAGTCAGATTCGGCCATCCCGACCACAGTGCGCTATAATGCCTACCTGACTGACGGAATTAGGTGAACGCAGGTATCGGCACATTTGCGCTAAAAGAGAAAAAATTCAAGGGATAGTTTTAAATTCGGTTTTCTTAGGAAATATTAATACTGAACTTATATGTGTATAGTTTAAAAAGAACGGATAAACGTATAAATAATAGCTTCCCCACGTCAATGCCTACGAAAATCACAATAACGCTTAAAGCACGCTGTTCTTATATGCGATAAACGCAGCGTCAAACGTTTTCCGCACACCATTTTTAAATCAGATGATCTAACTACCGTATTTTGTTTTACGTGGTAAGCGCATTCTCATTTTCCTTACAAACATGTATGAATTTATACCCATATAGATATATACACACACATACGTACACACACGCGCGCGCACCGCACACACACACACACACACTCACGCGCGCGCACTCTCCCGTACACATACACATACGCACACATTAGCTACACTTAGCTTCAATTTAGTTTAGTTTAGTTACTAAGATTTTCGGTTACTATGTATGTAACTTTTGTAGGAAGAGCGGGATCTCCTGCCACAAGTATAATTGTACTTACTAGATTCCAACCATAATTAGTTGTACACAATATTGTAACCAATAAACGCTTTTTCATTTTCATTCCACGATCGCATGCGTTCAACGCCGAGACTATCGCATACGAATAAAACCACCGCGCGCTTAAATGACTCGCTCAGCATCAGTATCGCCGACACTTGATTAGAAAAATAATCCTCCTATCTACGAACTTTATATCGAAAATAGGTCCAGAAGATGTTTCTATATTATGTTACAATAACTGATATCGTTTCGACACACTACACTGTAAATGGGACTCGATTACCGAGTATTCAACGAAATCGAAGAAAAGAAATCTACGCGACGAAATACACGAAGCTTTGAAGATCCTTGGTTATTGGTTCACTTTATTAGGTTTCCGTACCAAAAAGGAAAAAGAATATGATGCCAATCTGTCCGTCTGTCTGTCTGACACATCGCTAAATTTCGCGAGAACTTACTCACACTATGGATTTTTGCCGATAGATGGCGCTGTACATAATTATACTTAGTACACTTCTATGCTAGTATGCAAGAAACGAATGATGTGCATCAATATTGGTTTTGTAAGATAGGGAACCTATTTATTGTAATTAAGTGCGTATAAGTCAATTTATAGGCACGCGATGCCAAGTTCACAATAGATAATTACGTAATTTAGAAAGCTGTACGCGCGCTTTAAAGGATTAGTGAGATCCGACTGATCTGCTTGCCATTCGCAAAACACCGCAGAGCATGAAGCGCCAGTCGATTTCCATACAGATATGCTTTATTATTTTATTTAGGTATTATTCTTTATTATTAACATAAAATGATACATCTCAAACAGATACGGAGTCCCACAAAACAGTTTACACGGTTTGACTGTGGGATCGTGCAGTCTCTACTCTCTTATATTTATATTACAATGAAATTCGTTTCTATATCTATATGCTTAATAATTATTTTATGCAGTTTACAAGGTAACTACGCAGTTTTTTACCAAACTTAACTTTGTTGGCTTCCTGTCTGATGTCAGAGGGCAGGCTGCTAAATATATAGGGTAGGCGTTTATGGAGACACCTATCGCCGTAATAATTAAAGACCCTAGACGACAAACTTGCCCGCAGACACCGACCTGGTGCCACAAACATCGTTACGGTGTAACTGGGTGTGCTCTCGACTGCCATGATTATTAAACACTATTAAATATTTATGCTTAAGGCTCACCGGAAGAATGTTACAAATTTTGAACAAATTTTTATAATCTTTTTTATTTTTATCTGTAGTTTTATTATTAACTAACAGTTTTAGGAATCTTACTTGCATACTTTCTAATTTGTTTAAGTTAGTTTTAGTTGTCAATCCGTAACAGTCAAGAGCATAACCAATTATAGATTCAACTAAGGATACATATAAATACTTTAGGATATGCAAAGGAACTTTAAATCTTAGATAATATTTTTTTCCTAATAATACTCTGAGTTTGTTATAAATAAAATCTACATGGTGCGTCCAAGAAAAGTGTTCGTCTACTTTGAGAGATATTCAGAGTTTTGATCGCTTAACCGCACAGCTCCATGTGTCTAGCGTCTTACTGTTCTGTGATTACATATCGATTCGGTTAGACAGTCCAATGAGCTGGGACGACGTTGGACTTTTAATTCTGCAAAGCTTTCTGTGATTGGGAATGGAAATCGGTTTTCAATTGCTGATTGGAAGAAGGCAATTGACCGTGACTAAATCAAGTTTCGACGTAAAAATGTGGATTTCGATGTAGGATTTTTATTGCACTTACTTGTTAAGCGTGTGATCCCATATAATAAAGACTTCACTGAGAAAAAAAAACATATAAAACGATTGAAATTGCATTAACTTTTAATACTTTAAACAACTGCTATGGAACTCCAAATGAGCCTATCGAACAAAACAGTGCATTTTACTGTTCCGAAAACACAATACATTTTACTGTTTTGAGTAGATAAAATGTAGTGACTGTTCGTTTATTGTTATCGTTTTTTCGATATTTAGAAATGTTAAAACGTGTTAACGTTACTCTTTTGTATGTTACTGTTTTTCAAACATTTGTATACAACAAATGTTTGAAAAGCACTGCTTTATAAGCAGTCTTAATGAAAATTACTTTGATGTGTGCTCGATAGATCATATGTTTTGCAGTGTTTCTATGCACCTTTATTTATTTATTTATTTTAAACTTGCAAAAGAACAAGTAAAAAATAAAAAAGGCGGACTTTAATGCCCTTAGACATTCTACCTTTGTGAAATGTTTACCTTTGTGATGAAAAAACACAATACAAATTCGTAGTCAAGACAAGACAAGACAAGACAAGTAAGCATAAACTAGCAGTATGACACACCAAAAGCACAACACGGAAGATTATGTTCGTCTAATAAGCTTCGTCAACTTTCATGTAAGTAATCCCAACACGTGCAAAACTTAGTTATAAGCTTATAAGATATACTACATCGAAAACTTTGAGAGCTTAATATTTTTAACACAAAATTTGCCAAGACTGTTTTTTGACGATGCTGTAACATTTTTACTTGCATTACTGGCTTTTATAAATTATTAGTTGTGATCCATATTTTGTATTATTTTTATTACGATAGCTTGTTAATAGTTTGTTGTAATGAATTCGAATATGCAGCAAAAGATGCCAATAATCAACATACGACGAGTATTTAAATTTATTTATCTTTGCTCGGGGCAACAGAAACAGTATGAGGATTCCATACAAGTGTTTCTCATTTCCCGGTGTTTCTCTTAGGTACTCCAGGTAAGGCCTTATCACATATAATTATCTACAGTAAGTGCCCTAACTTTGTTCTCGTCACCATACTGGCTTTATAGAAAAGTTGATACTTATGTTGGCAATGACTGTACTTATTGCACATGTAAATGTTATTGCATGTGTATTTTAAAATTAAACTTAAGTTCGGCTATCGAAGATAGCAATTTCTACAGCCTCAAATATATCTTGTAATGTGAAAATTTTAGATTATTAGTTATCAATGTGTGCCGGGGCCTTTTACATTACTACGCCTTTGTAACATTAATATAAAAATAGTTTATTATTCAAGTAGGCATATTACAATACCCTTCTGAACGTCAAATAAAGCTAAACTGGCTCTATTCCTACACATATAACCCGAGAAGATTTAAAACCCCCCTCAATTTGAGCAAGGTATCCCAATACGGGCAGGCAAGAAATTCGGCGGGACAGATCTTTTCAAAACATTACATCTTATAATTAATATGCATTAAATAAGAAAAAGTGCAGATGTCGCTAGTGACGTTGTCACAGTTGCAATGGTTAAATTCGCAGTGAATGACGGATGGTCAGCTGGCGCAATTGGTCACGCATTGGACCGGCAATCCAAAGATGTGGGTTCGAGTCCCACGTTGACCAGAGTTGATGATCATCGTTGACATCTATATATACAATTTAGAAAGAAAATACAGTTTAGATTACTATAGACATCTTGCAATTACATACAGTAGGTACTTTTCTTTATAGAAATTTGATTAAAAAATATGTATTTATCAAATCAAACAAATACTAAACGAGCTATATAATAGAACTAAGTAGCTCTTTCAGAAAACATATCGAATTCTTACAAAAGGAAAAGAAAAATAAAATTGATAAATAAATGAGATGTTTCGTTTTTTTGTTTGTAACATGTATTTTTCTTTGCAGTGCACAATGAAGTATTTTTATTATTATTATTTGTATGTCTTTCCATATCTCGGGACCGTGGGGTCCCGGACCTTTGGGAGGCATACGTGGGGCCGAAGCCAACAGCGCAGAGGCCCTTTTAGACAAATTTGATGTTATGTAATACACCAGCTACAACCCATTCACGGGTAGAAATAGATACCCGTAAATCGGTCCCAGCTGGTGTAGCGGCTATTGTAAATAAAGTGGAGAAGAGGGCCGGTTATGGTGTTGAACTTTGGCTGGTCAAAAGATTGGGCTATTGTAAAGAGACCCGGACACCTGCCATAACAATGCTTAAACACGTTATCGAGGCATATGCTTTCTTACCTAAGCTATGTCACCTATAACTCTACACATAATACAATGATTTTAATTGCTACTTGTTTTTACAGTTTCTGGTGGGCGATGAATGTTTGTCTGTCAAGTAGTCAAAATAAACTGTTTCTCTTACCCCTCTTAACCTTACATCAACCAAATAGTTAAGTACAAGTTGTAATATATGTTCTTCGGTTTAAAGACATTTATTTCTCATAAGAAATTACATTTCACTTACACGAGAAATATGTATAACTAACTTAATATTATTTTTATATACAAACAGTGAGCTCGGACTTGTGTGCATACCAGTTTGGGTAGAATTATTTCTTATCAGCATATAAATGTTCTTTCGTAACTAAACATTACTATCCTATCCTATTTTGTGTAATAGTACCGTAACACGATCCAAGTCGTAATTCTACATTGGATTAAAAATGCAGGTAAGCGCTAGAACAAAGCTCCGCAAATCCGTCTTTTCTAGGAAAGTAATAAGAAGACGGCGCTCTGCATTACGGGATTCATGGTTCCGTAGAATTTTAGGGGTTTCATCGTATACCAGCGATTTGAAATTGCAATTAATTGAAGGAATGCGTTCAAGCATTAAAACCAAAATTATGTAAGATAAGTAAGAACAGTCAACTGCAACTTGTGCTATAGCACATAAGAAATAATAGTACTACCGTACAGAAATGACACTTTCTACAAAACTGAAGTTTGACAGCGATTCACGGACGAATCATGATGTCGCTTTCTAATATATAGTACTATCCCTTTCGGCTATTTAGGGTTGTCAAAATTCAAGTCATTATTATTATCTGTGGTCGTGCACACATAGGGACGCCAAGTTGTGCCAACCCTAATAATTGCCCGGAGCAATGCTGAACCGAATGGAGCCGAGAATACCCGAGTGTCGTCCCACTGGACACATAACACACACTTGTGTGTTGTGGACTGGTACTTGACCGCAAAAATATCTTAGTTAAAGAGGACAACGTCTATAGAATTCTGTTTAAGTTATTTTTGGACATAATTGACCGATCCAAAGTGAAGGTGTCCATTTCTGCTTGGGAAATGCTTTATTATATCATGTCTGTTCGGCTGTTTTCCTCAATGGGTCGCATTTCTCGACCGAGAATTCATGTTTTTTTTTGGAGCCGAGAGCCTACCGCGAAGACCAAAGTTCGCAAATTACCCGCAATTTCCGAACTTCGGGGTTCACGGTAGGTCCTCATGTTTGATAATGGACAATAGGTATCTTTTTTGGTAATTTAGTTCATGGCAAATTTTCAAAATGGCAGAGCATAATGAGTCCGCAAGGTGTTACACAGCCACTGGTTGTAATGGATTTACGAATGATGTACATAAAGGTACCCGAGAAATATAGCTGTCATATTCAACATCCAATAGCGTGCAAATACTGAATACCCCATTTGCCTTTTCCTCTCACACAATACATACTCAAATTGGATTCCATATAGGTATTTGATCGAATTCATATCCAACGTCAACTTATGAGTAGGTATGATAATGCAATATCTTCGTTATATGTTACGTTTCACAATTTGAATAGATGCCTCGGCATTCAATAACAAATGGCCGACGCAGTTGTACTGCAGTTCAGCTGTTCAACAGTTTTATAGGAAAAGCACCCCGACCGCACGCTAACGGATCAGTGTTGACACTTTGAGACAGGTTTATAATTTTATATACAATTCAAGTACCAATGCAATTTCGATTTGCAGAATGGGATACTAGGAAACTTTAAAATGTCACCAACGTTTTACAATATTCGTTTCACTACTGAGCATGGGACTGCACTGCATTTAATGACCTCGTACGACCCACCGTACAAAATTATCCTTTTTAATTTGAATCATGTTATTTAGTAAATTGGAATTATTTCGTTCATTTGAGAAAGCAATGAATGAAAATAAATGCTACTTTATTTTGTTTTTGAACATTAGCCTTACAAGGTTAAGAGGATTGGGGACTACATACTACGTACATGTAGATTTTCTTACAATACCTTCATTTACTTTAAAGTAACAGTAGTAGAGTGTAGTATACCAAATTCATAAGAATTAAATGTAGATTAACTAAATTCAATCTAACAAAATAAAGAAAAATACCCATCTATCAAAAGTCCCCTTTCCCCATTCGGAATGGTGCCCACATGAAATAGCTATTGGCTACGTTCCCCCGCTGGATAGCGATGCCTATTCTTGGGTCTAAGTCTTACGTAGGTAGTCTTTTTTGAATTCCGGAAAAAGATATTGGCGTTTGAACATCGCTAATGATGTTTCGTATATAAGTTCCAAGAACCTTATTGGTACGAGTTGGGCTTTGAGCCTATAACCTCCGGTTTGAGGTCTCCACAGTTAACAACGCTCCCTCAGCCTAATTTATTTGGTATTCAATTTTTCTCTTTTCGCGGATTCCTGTCGCAGCCAGCGAGTGTATTGTGCTGAAATATTAATCCTCACCTCGGCAGTAATACAGTTCGCGGGAAATGCCGAGTTATGTACGGCGTATGATGACGGCTTGCATAATTGAGTCGTCACTTAGTTTTATCGTTTGTTTCCATTTATGAGAAATTTTCTGTGACCTTTAGAAAAGGCGTCCGATATTTCAGTGATTTTGGGTGCGAAACAGGCCAAGTAGCAAAATTCGCATTTGTGGAGATTCAAGTCTTGTTCATAATTAAAACCTGACAAATTTATTGTATTTTTTTATATCCTTGATGCTCAAGGGCAGTCAGATAGATGGAAGAACATATCCTAGAGTTTCTTTGAGTGCTTATCAATTTGATGACCTCTCTGGCCTAGTCAGTAGTGACCCTATTCCTAGGCCTATGAAGCCGATAGTCCCTGGTCCGAATTCTAGTACGGGAATTTTAGTAGCTTCATTGTGCACCATGTACCTAATCGCATTTTCAGAACCAAGTTTGGCTTCGCAAGTCACATTAGAGCGTTCCATGTTTCCGATTAAAAAAAACAGTTGGAGGAGTCGCCGTCGGACACGGACTGTACATGTTCCTGAGTCTGGGTAGTTTTTATGTATTTAAGTTTATGTATAAATATTTATATTTTATATAAATATATTGTTGTCTATGCACAACACAAGCCTTATTGAGCTTACCGTGGGGCTTAGTCAATTTGTATACCTAATAATGTCGTATAATATTTATTTCTTTTTTGAGAGATCTTCTGCTCATTTTAGGGTATCAGGTACTAACCCCTAGCTATAACGATGGTTCTAACAATATTTTATGGAATTTATTTATTCAGTAAGCCAATAAAATATGGATAGCCCGATTTTTGTCAAAGGCACCCTTTTAAATTTATTGAGACGCAACGTTATTTCCTCCGTGCTATAAATGAATGTTACGCGTGCCATAGTACAAAAGAATAAATGTTTTCACGTTACAAGATTTCATGAAGCATCTACAGCCTCCGCAGTGCGTCGTATTTACGGCTTCAAATTAACATAACAATGTAAGATGTGACTGGACTTAATGAATTCAAGTAAGGGTTTATATCTTTATAAAGAGCATGCGCGACTTGTAGGGAGCATCACAGGAGCCTCTTCATTGTTGGCGCGATGTGTCAAAGTTTAAGTTTCCGGTTTAACTCACGAGATGGCAGATTCTCCAACGCGCACTGTCCCTATGGGATACATTGCCCGCGATTTTTTACCGCTGCAGTGAAAATAATCGCCAAATAATAATTTTTTGTCAAAAATGTCATCGCTGACTGTACTTTTCTTCCCACAGGCATCTAATACTCATCGAGACAATTCTAAAAACCACCACGGCCACCTATCCACATCTGCTCGATGGTGCCATGCGAAAATTCATCTCAATCGGAAACGTGAAGTGAGTCAAATTAAGCTTGCAAGATTTGACCCACACAAGCATACATAGGTCAGGTTGAGTTAAACAAAAGCATGTAAAATGTTAATAAAAATGCCTTACCTAAAATATATACGAATATATTCATTTGTACCATATGCTTATGGCAATATGTAGAATCTTGTGTATTCAAACATGTTTGCTAATGTAAAGCACTTACGTTATATATGGAAGGTAAAATTCCATTTACATTTGCAAAATCACTCAGAATAACTTGAAACGTTTTACCTAGATCGTATCTTGAACAATCCTTCTCAGGCTTCGCCGTCGCAGACGAGATAAAGTGTGGCTATCTGTATGCTAATCCGGTCTGTCTGGTACTAACTGGTTAGGAGTTTGGGCTGACTGCTTAGGACATTATCTTTGCTATTCCAAGATTTAAATATTAAAAGCAGTGATAAAATTTCAATTATAGAATTGTGGTCTGGTGAGGATAAGTCATGAGCTAGGTGAAGTGAGGAGAATTATCTTAATACCATCCCTGGCGTATCGCGAATCGCTTACAAAAAAACTACGACTTGAGCGGTCAACCGATTTGTCTGTATGTTCACACGCAAACATACCTATACATATACATGATGTCACACATATATTTTTAGAGTTAGGTACCTAAAATATTGTTAATAGGTAAGTACAAAAAATATTTTACAGTACATATGGTATGGTACATGTGGTATGGTATGGTGGTATGGTGCGATAATTAGCATATTACGTAATTGTGTCGAAATTTTAAAGGGCCATATGTACTGTAAAACGTTGTAACAATACATGTGCAAATAAATAAATAAATATGAAATATGAAATAGGTAATTCGCAACTCGTGTCGACTTAAAACACTCCCCTTCGGTCGTATTTTAATTTAACGCCACTCATTTTTAATTTACTATTTTTCGCACTTGTATCGTAATGTACTATTTTATTGTTTTGTGATATACTGATTTTTAATCGTATCAGAATCAGAATAAGTGCTCCGAGACACATCTAAAATCAAATCTGATTATTTCTGGCTCTGAGTTCTTACCCTTCAAAATTTATCAACTTTATGAATAATTTTCGTGACTTGTCTGATGAATCGGAATTTTTACTGTGCAATAAAAATTCAGATCTGAATTCACTTGTTTTTTTTAAGCAGTCGATTATTAGTTCTGACTAGTTCTATCTGATTCGCATGAGGCGATTGACTTGACAAACTATTAAGTAGTTCTGGAGTGTGATGAAGTAGGGACTAGCAGGATACTGATTAGTCAGTTTCAAAGGTAACGTTTTTTGTTAAAGAAACTTTGACACTGACAGATCAATATCATATAAGTATCATATTGGGATGAGATATAATAATTAAAACTCGAATTGGCCTGTAGTTTTAGTGCGAGTGTAACAATATTTATAAGGAAATCAAAATAATTCATGGCATATTTTTTAACTTCATTTATTTCCTGTCAAAGTGGCTAAATCGATTAAGAATTAAATAAATGTAATGATTTCAAGTTTAAAACGGTTATTGCTAAAAATAGAAGTAAATTAAACATCAATTTGTTTAAAACTCAGCTTATCACTGATATCTTCTTTTTTAAACTAAGAAACTAGTAAATAACCCTTAAAATATGACTCGATCGATTGAATTTTACAAGCTAAGCCATATGCATAACACGTAGTGACCACACAAAGTGTTTTTGTTATAAAATACATGAAAAATATTATACGGTTTAAAACTCATCTCTTTTCATACGAAAATACACTCATGATTCCTAATAATAGCATTCACATAACCATTTTTCAATACAAGCATAGATTTCCCACGAGCTATGCTTTACAATAATATCCGATATATTATCATCAGTCGTCTGTCATCCCTCGTCTCGTCTGTCAGCTTGCTGTCGTTCCACACGCTTCCCGAAAACTAAAGAGTCCAGGGCTAGAGCAAGTCAGTATGAGCGCTCTTCGAATACGTATAGATACTAAAGATTGCGGGGTCACGTTACTAAGGATCATCCGGAACTCGACTCAAATTATAAACAGCCAGGTAAATGGATGTCACGGATAGACGACATCCGCAGCGTATTAATGGCGACATTTTTGGCGACTCCAGCATTGCGCATTTCACTTTTTCCTGCTTATTTTATGGAAAATGAGCTTTCGAGGTTTCCAGTAGTCTCAGGGGAGCTGTAGTGGCAAAATATAATGTGTTTTCTGATGGCTCTAAAGCAATGTTACTGATTTTATCACTAAACATTTTTTTATATATATTGACAATTATTTTTAATTCTAGAACTATATTCGCGCCATATACGGACACGTTACAGATGCAAATTGTTTTAAAAACTATTCTCTGGTCCGGGATCCCTGAAGTTCAACTGTCAATTTTGATCATTTACGATCAAGGACAAAACGGGCTTAGGATGATTTTGTCCTCAAATGTGTTTAACACTAAGGTGATCACAAATCGCTGATTTCTGGTTGATAATTCCCTCAATCCTTCAACTTCCCTCAACCTCAATGCCTGAATGGCAGTAAATGAACATAAATCTTGGATGACATTGCTCCAACATTCACTATAATATGTGCATTGATAGCTTTGATATAATGCAGTTGGTACCATTTTTATTTTTGTAGTTTATTGGAGTAAAAATAACAAAGTCAATTAGCGGAGTTTTATCTTAAATTTGATGTTTTTTTTATAATCGTTCGTAAGGAGTAAATTCCAGTCGTGCGTCGGTGCTAACACACACACACTTTTTTTACAAATTTACTAGCTCTGGTTCTATTAAATTACATCGAGTGCCTCCACACGACGCGGAGATTAATGTTCGTTAGGACCTAAATTGGAAAATTTAAATTGAGTCGAGATCATCTGTTTACCAATTTGCTAAACAAGCCAAGATAATAAGGGAACTTGGACTTTTTATGATTTGGGTATTTAAATGGTGATTCTTAAATTTGAAATGAACTATCTTATACACTCCAATGTGACATCTACCATCAACTAAGCCTAACGTTTTCACACGAAAATACAAATATAACAAAATAGTGTTTTAATTGTGTCTCACGAACAAATGTGCTCGATGAATTCTAAATAAGTTGTCGTAAGTCAAACTTAGTGTAGCCTGCTAATATGGAAATCGTAATATGTAAAATAATTGTAACCATTGACAATATTTTCATTATTGATATTGTCTGTGTCATTGATGTTTGTTGTTTTCAATGATATTTAATGATCAAACGAACTTACCTGTACGTGAAGTTCGATCATAATTATATGAGTAGCTTCATTCGACGCGATTTGTTTACATATTGTAGTTGAGCTCCACATCACAGCCTTGTACGGACATTTAAAGTAAGGAGATTTTGAAATCCCTTACTGGCAACACTCAACAACTCCCTGCACCGTTCCCTTGGTTCGATCTTCATATTCGTTTAAAGCTTTTTTTTTTTTTTTTGTATTGGGAAGGGATAGTTGGGAGGGTTATTAATAATCGCGTCGAAAGAAGCTACTCATATAATTATGATCGAACTTCACGTACAGGTAAGTTCGTTTGATCATTAATTATATTTCCTAGCTTCATTCTTAGCGATTTGTTTACATATTGTAGGATGTTGAGAGCAAAATATAAGACAAAAAGAAAAAAAAAAATATTAGATTTTATTACGAAACGAAAAAGGTCCAACTTAATCACATTTAACATTATTGAATTTATTAATCAATCTAAAGTGGTATTGGATGTGCACGAAAGAATTGCTTGAGCAAATTGATTTTTGTGATCGATTACAATTTCCCGATTATAGAATCTCGCAAACACAGAGGATGACGTACTCCAACCCGCGGTTTTTCGAATGATATCTAAGCTTATACCGAGAGAACTGGCTTTGGATGTAGCCGCATGCCTGGTACTATGTGTACTAAACATGGTAGTATCTAAACCACTCTGTTTTAGTGTATCTTTAATCCAATGGCTTAGACGCTGGGACCATAATTTTGAGTGAGGTCTTCTGTAACTTATGAACAAGTTGTTATGATCGCCTGACCGCAAAGACCTGGTTTTATTTAAATAAGAAATCAAACATCTAGCGGGACATATATTCGGATTTTGGTCAAAAAATGGCAATTTTAATAAAATAAAATAAAATAAAATAAAAATAAAAATAAAATAAAATAAAAATAAAAATAAAAATAATTTAATTTAATCAATGTTAAAGTTTGCACTCTATGTGCAGTTACGAGTGCCAATAATGTTGATAACTTTTTCGATAAACTTTCTAAATCAAGGGAATCATTAGGCCATTTTTTAGACAAATAACGTAGAACAATACCAGGGTCCCACGTTAAATCATATTTCGGTGCCGTTGGTCTAAGACGAAATACTCCTTTCATAAATCTATTAATTCGCTCGTCTCTAAGATATGACGTACCTAGCAATAAAGAAACCGCGGACTTTGCGACTTTATTGTGCCATATTGAGCGCCATTTTCATAAATAGATGCCAAAAAATTTATTATATCGGAAACAGTTGGTTTCAGATAATCTATACCATAATTTTTAGAGTAATTGCACCAATTTCTTAAGCAACTATCATATTGCTTGTAAGTTTTTTCTGAAAGTGATGACATTATAATATCTATAGATTTGTCTTTTAATGATTTTTGTGATAAAGATTTCCGGACAATTTCACGGCAACCAATGTAAGCGTCTTGTTCAAGATGTGGGACCATCTGAAAGGAGATGTTAACAAATTAGAATTTGGTTCAAAATAAATAAAATTTGAAATGGCAATTTTTCGCAAAACTGGGAACCACGGCTGAGTAGGCCAATATGGCACAACTAAAATTCCTACGGCTTTTTCGAATATAATTTTCTGTAAAGTTTTCAAAATGATCGAAAAAGGTGGAAATGCGTAAAAAAACGTATTTTTCCATGTGATTGTAAATGCGTCTACTGCCCAGGCTTCCGGGTCGTTCTTCCATGACACGTACCTGGGGCACTTCGCGTTACTTCGACTTGCAAACAAATCTATTGCAGGATTGCCATAAGTATTTACAATCAATTGAAAAGCTTCATCACATAACTCCCATTCGGTATCAGTAAATTTTTTACGCGAAAGATGGTCTGCCTCTATATTTTCATGAGTATTTATATATGACGCAAATAGTATTATTTTTCGGTCTTCGCACCATTGCCATATGTCGCGAGATATGCGATTTAAATGTGGATATTGAATGCTCTCCATACGATTGATACAAGAAATAGCAGTAACATTATCAATCCTTAGTAACAATTCACAATTTGACACATGTTTAGCAAATGTTTTCAATCCTAAAAAGGCAGCTATTAATTCTAAGCTATTTATATGCATATCTTTTTCATTTTCTTTCCAAAAACCGTGAACTTCCTGACCATTACAAAATGCTCCAAATCCGCTCGAAGAAGCGTCTGAAAATATCTCCAATTTAAACTTATTACATTTCAAAGGATTGCTGGAGTCAATGTTGTCAATCCACCAATTAAAATCATTCTTAAATTTATTAGGCAATGAGATTATTTGGTCATAATTAGGGTTATCTAAAAGACAAAGATATTTATGCCTTTCAAATTGTTTAGTGTACAGCCATCCATATTGAACGGCTGGACAGGCAGATGTCAAAAGTCCGATAAACGCGGCAAAGTCGCGTAATTTACATTTCATAAGTGATTTAAATTTAATTAATTTATCCAATATTTTAGATTTTTTCTTCTCAGGGAGACTAAGTGTCATATTGACTGAATCAAATATAAAACCTAAGAATTTGCATTGCTGTTTCGGTATTAAACAGCTTTTATCTACATTAATTATGAACCCAAGTTTTTGAAGCATGTTTTTAGTAAAAGTGATATTTTGCTGACATTCTAAATAAGTTCTACCAAAGCAAAGTATATCGTCCAGGTAAATTACTGACATATAACCATTCGATCTCAAGTTTTCTATTACCGGTTTAAGCAGTTTGGTGAAAACATATGGTGCTGTGCATAAACCAAAAGGCAATACATTAAATTTATATAAAATGTTATTATATTCAAACCGAAGAAACCGTTGATGATCTTCATGGACAGGGATTAAAAAATAGGCGTCTTTCAAATCAATTGATGCCATGAAACAATTTTTTGTTATTATTTTTGAGGCTGTCCTATAATCCTCCATCTTAAAATGCGGAGGTTCTATAAATTTATTCAAACATTTTAAATTTAAAATAAACCTTTTGTCGCCATTTGGTTTAGGCACGAGAAATATGCTTGATAAAAATTCGTTATCTACGTGATTACATTCTGAGATAGCTTGCATATTTAACAACGAAGTTATTGCATTTGAAAATTCAGTATGCTCAATCTCTGATTTCGGGTACACGCTTGGAGCATCAGGACGAGAAGGTGTACCAGTAAATGGAATCTTATATCCTTGCAACCACGACAAAATAGTCTCATCATCAGTAATTTGTTCCCACTGTGACAAAAAATATTTAAGACGGCCGGCATAGGCTACCTCTAAATCTATCGTCTCCTGCTCCTCCAGGCCGCTGGTCGCTCCGCCGGTCGCTCCGCTGTCCCCCTTCGTTGAGAGCCGTGACGTGGTTCGCTGCGTTGCGACTGGCGACTCCTCCCGTGGTAATCTGCTTTCGGTGTTATCTTCCGAGGCATCGTCTTCCAGTTTAAACGATTGTTTCCGTTGTTACGATCCGTTTTTACGAAATTGTTTATATGAAATTTGTTTGAACGATAATTTTTTGCTTGTTTAAGGTCGGCTCCAGACAGTTTTATTGTTTTTGCAGATTTTAATTTTTCGGATACATTGTCTCCAAACAAAAACTTGCTGCGTTTGGTTTCGTTGAGCACATCCTTCATATCAGGATTAATCGCTGAAATGACGAATCCACGTCTTGTTTTTGTATCCGAACAATGGCTGTCACATAAAAGCCTGCACGCGTCGCTAATTGGTTTCAATATCTTGGTGTGATGTTCTTTAGCAATTATCAACTCTACTGCTTGATTAAGAGCAGCAATTGCTATGGCAAACTGATTTTGTTTTGTCATAATAGCGTTGTCTCGTTTTACCAAATTATCCGCCAACGCTGCCTTTACCTCAGGGTTCAGTAATGGTGCTACTAATAATTCACAGTTTTCAGGAATAAGGTAGGTTACTGTTAATTTATCTTTCGTCTCTTTGACTAACCCTTTATCTAGGAGTTCTTGCCATCTCGATGCTAAATCTTTATGTGTAGGTTTTCCCATCTTGATTTCTGATTTCGGTGCGTCACCTAATACTTCTAGAATCTCATCATCAAGTTCTGCAGAAATTATGTCTTGTGTTATCAGAGACGCCATCGTAGGATCGGAAGTCGAGGGCGCATTAGTAACAATTGCCGGTGCGGGTGCCGGTATCGGTGCCGGTGCTGGCGCTCGGGCCTGTGCGACGCGTGACGGTGATGCTAATTCACATGAATCATCTCGATCGAGGTGTTCTGACGACGTATCGGTATCTGATCCTAAAACAATTTAGTTTACTTAATACGCGTGTAAATATATATTTTATTTTTTGTATGTATTTTGTGTAAGAGATAGCCCTGTTGACGTCTTGCATCACACATACAAAGTGTTTTAAAAGTACGTTATAATTTATAATCGATTAAAATATATGACAGAGATAGCCCTGATGGCGTCTCGCATCATAATTAATTAAAATCTCATGTTGGTAGACCTGTCTACATTGCGTGAAAGAGATAGCCCAGTTGGCGTCTCGCATCACAAAATAATATTACTAGTGTTGACATTTGTAGCTCGCTAGCTACTAAAATACGTGAAAGAGATAGCCCATTTGGCGTCTCGCATCACAAGGTCGTTAGAAATAATATTATACGAAATGTATAATAACGAAAATAAAATGTCACCATTATGAGGGTATTACCACGGATAAAAAGAAAAAAAATTTTTTTTTGAGGGACACAAGATTACGTTGCATTTTGAAGCGATTTCTTTTTGATAATGCTTAAAATGTCTGGCGTTTTATCAAATAAAGAACATTGAAAGAAATAAACTCACCTTCATTTTCATTATCAGAAAAAACTATTCTTCGTCGCTTGGAATTTCGCATTAATTGTAATTCCAGTAATGCAATCTTCCTTTTGATACTGTCATTGCTTTCACAACTTTTTCGTTTCGACATGGCTGATAACAGAGCTGTTTGAAATAATTTATTTAAAATCGTGTGACGTGCGAAGGCTATGAGCACGGAAGCACAGAATGAAGATCGAACCAAGGGAACGGTGCAGGGAGTTGTTGAGTGTTGCCAGTAAGGGATTTCAAAATCTCCTTACTTTAAATGTCCGTGCAAGGCTGTGATGTGGAGCTCAATTACAATATGTAAACAAATCGCTAAGAATGAAGCTAGGAAATATAATTCAAGATCGTTGTCATCTATATTGTCACTACTATTTCCTTTATTTTTTGTTTTTCTTATTATGTTAGATGGTTTGATAATATGCATACTTAAATAAAATACAAGAAGACAAGAAAATACTTATAAACTTATTATAATAAAACCTAACCTAAGGTGCCCCCAGCAGTAGGGCAAGGCCCAAGCTGCCGGTGGTCAGCAGAGAGAAGAACCACGCCGTGGCTAAAACTACCACCTTCTGCATCTGACCCTTGATCCACCCACCTAGCGAGACTCTTTAGGTGTTGGTCAAGACTATATAAGATTCAATATACAACAAAATCGCCTTTTTAGCTATCTAGTTTATGCAATCATGTCAAACAAAAGTGAAAATTTTGTTTTGGCTCTCTCGAAAAGTTGACTTTTTTTCACACCCGACCATATGGAACTCGGGGCGAGAATTATTATTGTCAATCATAAAACATTGAACCATCTATGTATTCGAAATCTGCGGCTTCATGAACTGTATCATCACGGTGACATAGTTGGTGAGCAACGCTAGAAAGGAGAACGGAGTGGACGCGTCGATGTCGACGGAGCGCCAAATCACGCAGCGGAATCGACGCGTGCGCAAGTATGTCAGTGAGTCTTGCAGCGCTTCACGGACCTCCTTTTCTGCAAAAAGCATTAACGTCATTGTAATTGTCATCATCATAATCATTTATATCTTTATCATCGTGATAGTTGTCTTTATCGTTATCAACAATTGAAATGACAATTATTTAATTTTTACTGTAAACAAGTTGCCATTAAAAATGACACACGCTTTTTATTTCTACTGATAGGTACATTAAATATTTCTGTAAAAAAATTTAACGAACTGAAACTCGATGTGATCGAGGTTTTGACTTCAACTATGGTGCTTGGACTTCAACACCTTCACCAACATTATGTTCTATTGTCACCAAAATAACAAAAGTATGAATTTCGGACTAATCAGTGTCTAGGAAAGCATTTCAATGTGACGCACAAGGTTTTAATCAAATAAACAATGGTTTGTAGCAAAGAAAACAAGGGGGTGAAGGGAATAATAAATTACCTGGGCATGTCAATAACTGATTAGCTAGAATGGTTTTGATCTTTTCAACTTCATCGGCACACATTTCAGCTAGCAACGATGGCAAAACGGTCATTAGGGCACTGATCACTGTTTGGAGGATTTGGCTGTACTCTAACGTCTTCTAAATAAAAAAGACATCGTTACTTAAAAAAAAAAATTACAAGAATTCATTACATTACATTGATTGGCAGAAGCTTAACCAAAGTAATTCAGATTTTTGGTAGCTAATTGAAGTAACCAGAACAAACATACCATGTTACCAATTGTTGTCTTAATACTTACCATCTCTCGTTTTTGCATCAAATCATCCAAAAGCTGATAGATAAAAACCATGTATACACGAAAGTCCGAAGCATATTTGACAGCAACCTAAAACAAATACATACACAAACAAGATTTGTTACTGCAATACCTACTAAAAATATTTTTATATACTACATGTGCTTACCATGAATTTCAGTACACTAAACTTCGATTCCATTACATTGTACAGATTTTTGTAAACATATACGATTTTTTTTATTTTCGACAATTTCAAACGAATATTTTCCTTATGAAATTGCTTGTCTTGTAAGCATTGCTCGGCGGAAAGTCTTAGTAATTTCAATCGGTGTCTAAATATTTCCAGCATGATAATAACAGGTACCATAGCTATATCTTTGCTGTAATGGACAAACATGCTCGTGAAAACTAATAGAACATGGTTATATCGGTGCTCAGAGAAAAAAAGAAAGCATGTGATGAAGACTGATGATATTCTAGAATATATTAACAGATTCAATAATCTTGTAAGAAGAGTTTCATCCCCAATATACGGAGGGAGACGCATCGTAGCTTCAACTTGGTGCATGTCCGACATGTAATTTGCGAAATATTCCTCGTGCGTAAGAATTGATGTCAGAATTAGCACATAATGCTCGAATATTTCGCAGTATTTCGTAACATAGGAAGAAGAACATGAAGGTTTGAAATTCCACAGCATAAAGAGAGGGAAAAAAGTGTTTATCAGTATATTGTAAGCAGTTAAAAAGCGCATCATGTTTAAGTTTTCCGTGACGTTTTGGTAAAATCCTAACATAAACCTGATAATCATTAACAGTTTTAAGGAGAGCAGAAAAAGGAAGATTTTTCTAGATACACTCTTTGAAGAAAAAACTACATTTATCATAACGTGTTTAAATCTTAGTTTGAAAAATGAGTGCAAGGGTCAACGCGTTAAGAGCAACTGAAGCCCTCCTTACTACTTTGCCTTTTCTGAACGTATTTTTTTTTATTGTTGCTGAAAATAACTTGTTGTGACTTTCAGTTCCATGGTGATCAGCACTTATTTCGGTTAAGGTCAAAATTATTGGGTATGCACTTTAATGATTTTGTGATCAATATTTAAAACACGGGTATACGTTAAAAATTAATATAAAATTATTTAGTCGCTGAAAATAGTTTGTTGTGATCTTTACTTCCATGGTGATCTTATTTTAGTACATAGATAAAGATAAGGATACCTAGAGATATACTAGTATATTTTACAGATTGCAGATAAAATAGAAAAAAACATTGATCAATAATCATAGTATCAATTATTTCAGACCGAATTAGTGCACAAACTGCTAACGGTGATTAGGTATATAAGTACAATAGGCACGAATAAGTTAAGGGAACCATGACATCTAAGTCACATAAACAAAATCGCAAATCGGTTGAGGGAGGCAACAGGGGAATCTCGCGCCGGCAGCTTTCTCGCGCAGAGGATTGCTATCGCAATACAGGGCGGGAACGCTGCCTGCGTGATGGGCACCTTGCCGAGGGGCCTAGGCTTAGAAGGTAGTTTTTAGGGATTTTTTTAGTTTTAGTTGTCTTATCATAATTTTATATATAATGTAAATCGCAAATGATCATTTGAAAAATATATTGTTTTACTCGGTATACTACCTATACTTATTCTCTTATTTGATATCTTTGAAAGAAATACGCCCCTGAACTTACGTAAATTTAGTCATTTTATTCATGCCCACGCCTCCGCAGACCTCCAACAGTGTATAACACATTCTGGGAAGCCGCGGACCGCTTCCGGATATCCTCTTCCGGTCCCTTTTGGGTTATCGTCTGAAACCTGATGGAGTCTGAGAGGAAATTATTAATCTTCGCGGTGAAACAGCGCTTTCCCACGACACTTGAGGATTCTCACTTTTTGACCGTTTTCCATAAAACATGAATGTCTCGATATATTTGATCAAGCGTTAGCGAAGCCTTCCGTTTCAGCTTGGGCAAGAATGCTTTCGTATGTCCGGATATTCAGCTCTACAGGTCGCAATTCTTATCGATTTTCGGGAAATTTTGTGAGCGGTTTAAATATTTTTTTCTTTTTTTTGGATTTAGTTTTTTGGAATTACTTAATTGTAGAACTATATCATTTATTCAAATTTAAACTGTGCTCGCGAGTTCTTGCAGAGCCACTAGTTTTAATGTTGTTACTTTAGAACGCCGTTATTTGCATGACTAGGAAGAACTAGCTATGTAACTCGAGTCCTGCGATTCTATCTATTCTGTTATCTATTTCTTTGATTATCTAATACTTAACGTGGCACCCGTTTAGATCTCAGTTATTTTGTCTGTGAAGTGCATTTAAGTAGGCTCCTTTTTAGGGTTTCGTAGTCACGTGGTTTTTAGTTAGTTTCGTAGTTACCTTATAGTTTCGCCATGTCCGACTGTTTGTCCGTCCGCGGCTTTGCTCCGTGATCGTTAGTGCTATAAAGTTGCAATTTGGCACGGATACTTAATATATCATGCATGGCGACAGAACGGTAAAATAAAAACTTCAAAAAATGGTTTTTTCTACGGTACCGCCCATAAAAATGAATATTTTAAAGAAAAAATGTTTGTGTGGGGTATTGTTAGATAGGTCTTTTAAAACGACTTAGGGTCTCTAACAACCATTTTTTGATAAAAATAATATTTTCGGAAATATCGCCATCCCGCTAACATTTGAACCATGGGTCCAAAAATATGAAACATATCTTGAAATAAAGGCTTAATTTGAAATAAAAACTTTCAAAGAAAACTATACCGAACATGATCGGTACAGCCGTTTTTTTTAATTATTGCGAAAAGTCTTTTCTTCTTAGTAAAAGTTTTAGACAAATATTTCATTTTTGGTACAAGCTTTTATAGCTAACTGTACTTTTCTTTCCACAGGCAACTAAATTTAATAATCATCGAGATACTTCTAAAAACCCTAAACAGAATTAGGTTGCGTTGTTTTATCACGGAGTTACTATGTTCACCTCCTGTCTCCATCGTCAGATCAGCTCGATGGTACCATAATATTGCATTGTCACCCGACTTACATATGTATGCAAATTTTCATCTTCACCGGAAACCCGGAAGTGGGTCAAATTTAACTTGCAAGATTTGATTACAGACAGACAACGGTACAGGTGAAACTTAATAAAAGCTTGTTTAAAGACGTACAGAGCGCTGCGAAGGTACTCTCTTATGCTTATAATACATGATACTTACTAATAGCCCCCGTTTAACTTATTCTGACAGAATGGTAACTACGTAACCCTACCCCTTTACGGCCGGGAAAAATATTTTGCAAAGATTCATAAAAAATGCATGTGAACCGTTTTTAATTGTTATAAAATACGCGTATAAAATGTTTAAAAAAATCCTAGTGTCCTTTATCATAAAAAAAATCGCGTGCACGAAAGTGACGTTCAGGAACTATCTGGAAATGCACGAACGTGCAAACTCATTGAGTTTTGTAAAATAATATGACTAAAACGCAACATTTTACAGAACAATGCATGTGTATGCTGCACATGCATAGCATATGAAGTAATCAGTATTCAATTTAGCATAATTATCACAATTTTCTTTAAGAATCAACATCTTAACGATTAAAGAATGATTAAAAACAATAATCAACAATTGTAAAGTACTCTCAATTCAACTACATCTAAAGGAAATGCTTGAAAAAAATATTTTGACGTGTAACGAACACGTTGCTTTAATACAACGAGTAATAGCCCTGCTGAAGCAGTCTGAAATTGGCGGGCTCTTGGAGATTTGGTATCGTCAAATTGAAGCATCATCTGAAACATCACTCAGACGCCTCAGACATGCTTCACTACGTCGTTTTCTTGGTGGTTTAACCAACATTTCTAAGATTTTGAAGCGAAAATCGAGTAAATCCAGTATTTCGCACCTAGGACGGCCTATGGCATCACAATCAAGCGAATATCCATAAAATGAATATTGATTCATTCACATGTAAAAAGAAAGAAATAATTTAGTTTCAGTGTCCATCTCCTTGTTTAAAAAAAGGTATATCAACGCCTCCCATGGGTTTATTAGTTCATAACTTTTTCTGAAGCTGTAACATACACGTATGACCGAATCTTTATCTCCCATCTCTTGACAACCTTAATGCTGATCGTTCCCGAGCAGTTAGACAGTAGGAAAACATATTTGTTCTTTCCTCCTAACTAGTGACACTGGGTCTGTCACCATCAGCAGACTCTCTTTAGGTACATCTCATCGTATTCGTCGTTGATTCTTTGATTTCGTTTTCAATTCATTCAAAAAGCGAATAAGGGAATTCTTCGAGGTCATCGTATAATTCCTCAATATGTGATATACTCGTATCATTATTGCACAAAATTTCAAGCAATTTTTTGCCTCTTAATGGACGCTTAAAAAAAACACAAATCTAACATTACAAAACGAAAAGTATTATAAAACTATCAAACATATGACTATTTCTTTTGATTTGATTTTCTGCGCAGGAGCCGGATAGACAAAAACTTGCAAATAGTTATGACCATCGATTTACGGGCTACGGCCGAACCCACAAATTCGTGCACTTCTTTTTTAGGAGCATGTAGTTTCCCCTTAATAACTTATTGTTACTCTAATTTGTGATAAATAAACACACATAACTCTTTTACTGTAATAATTAAGTATTAAATAACAAGTTTGATACCAAAATTATACAAAATTAAGAACTTACGTGTGCCACTACTCCCATCAAAAAATGCCACCATCTTCAAAGCAGTCTCGCGACGGACTGATCCTACTGACCTGCGGTATTTAGTACTGAAACGTGTCGCTAATGTCTGCAGATTCGATCGGAATAGGTCTGAGCTCGAAAAGACAATTTACTTGCGGGCAGGATTTTTTAAAAGTAATTTGCAGAATTATATCGAACCGGTCGTAAAGGGCTACGCTAAGCATGGCCCGATATGCTCTTAGCCGATATTATCATTTAGTTTAACACATCTTTCTAAATACACTTCTAAATTTAGTACTGTATCATGTCTCATGAATACACATTGTAAACGTACTTTGTATTATATCTGCGTGATATGGGTCTGTTTTAAAAGAATTTACTATTACTGATATAAAATTGTGATTCTATGCTCTATACATAATGTAATAAATGAATACCTACTACATAGTAGTTTCGTGAGCAAAGCTAAGTAGCATCGTAAATAGAAGCACTCAGGGCCGAGATATCTGCCGTAAAAGCAACAAGCCATTTAAGAGACGCAAAGTAAGGGATTTGTTAAACAATTTAGATAGCTTTAATAATAATGTATTCTGAGTAAGCAATCCAACGAGATTATTTTTACTTTTAGTGGGGAAGACACACTAATGGTGTTTCAATTCTGATAAGTGTTCAGGATTCTTAAACAAAAACAGTCTCTTATTTTCATAAATATCAATTTACAGTACATATTGTGTTACTTTACCGCACTAGTGCGAAAATTAGCATATTACGTTACTATGTCGAATATTAAAAGGGCCATATGTACTGTAAAACGTTGTACGATACAGTCATGTGCGAATAGGTAATTCGCAACTCGTGTCGATTTAAAACACTCCCTTCGGTCGAGTTTTAATTTATCGCCACTCGTTTCGAATTTCCTATTTTTCGCACTTGTATCGTAATGTACTATTATAGTACATATGGTGCTACTTTTCCGCACTAGTGCGTAAATTAGCACATTATGTAACTATGTCGAAAATTTAAAGGGTCATATGTCGGTACTGTAACACGTTGTACGATACATTTGCGAATAGGTAATTTGCAACTCGCGTCGATTTAAAACACTCCCTTTGGTCGTGTTTTAATTTATCGCCACTCGTTACGAATTTCCTATTTTTCGCACTTGTATCGTAAATAACTATTAAAGTTTATAATTTTTTCATAAATCATAGATTTCAAATAATTACACACCGTAACTAATAATCACGTCCTTGTCGCTTCTGGTGCAAAAGTACCATAATGATCGCAGCATTACCACGCTAGTGGCTATGGATAGACTTTGAACCAGGAACAGCTCGGAGCCGGAGTTTTGTCCCTTTTGCCTGTATCGGCGGCCTGTGTCACGCACAAACTGTTTCAGCACCCCAGCAGCCCGCCGTTTCCACAACAAGGTATAAATAATTGTAAAACCTTAAGATTGCCACCTGAAGTACCAATAGGTCATACATTTACTGTACTACATGTCGGCCAGATATTATGATCTAGTTAGCCCTAAAAAGGCTTAACGCTTAAAGACTTTTATCAATTTTATTTTCTCCCCTCAAACACACACATGCAACTAAGATAGTTTTTCATACTTATGTAATTATTTATTAGGATCCTTCACCTATTTTTCAGTCTATGTTTAGCATTTTTGTATGTTTTTATACGGCGGCGTTGCTATAGAGCAACACACGAAAAAAAAAAAATGAACCAAAAAATGATGCTTAAATAAATTAATTAGGGTGTGCATGCCGTCGGGCGTGTAGGGTGATTAAAGCTTTAATTTCCTGGTGGCCGAGAAAACTCGGATGTCGAAATTGCTCGTAGGTATGTAATATTATTTTTATTTAATATTATTCTAAGGTAACCTGAATGGGATTCTTTCTTATTTAATGGCTGTTAATTATAAGATGTACCTAATGTTTTGAAAATATGTGTCCCGTCGGGTCACTTGCCGGCCCAGATTGGGATGAGGGGGGATTTAAATCTTCTCGGGTCAGAAGTGTAGGGTTAGAGCCGGACGTTTATAAGAGCGTTATTTGACGTTTATAAGAGCATTTTAATATTTCTATTTGAATAATATACTATCTTGATTTCAATATTTTTTCTCGTCGGTGCGTAAAAACTAGATTTTTTTTTCTCAAAGTTGAATCCTAGTCTAATTGATTTCAAGGCTTTGTAATCCTCTATAATATAAATTACATCGAAATACTTCGAACCTATTTAACTAACTTATTCATAGTAGATTAAGATTTTAGGTAAATATAGTCGACGTGAAAGACACGTTTACACGTTTCGCCTTATTATAAAGTAATAAGGTGAAAAAGTATAAACATATATTTGACGTTGACTATATACAGTCCATAGCAAAAGTTACTAAGCGCGTGTTCAAAATGATCTGAGCATGACATACAAATCGTGTTTTTTTTTTACATAGAAAACATCGATATCTGATCAGCCAAAATTTATAAAAATCGGACAGACAGACGGACGTGACGAATCTATAAGGGTTCCGTTTTTTGCCATTTGGCTACGGAACCCTAAAAACGCCAAACATTTTTTCGCAATTTCGGGGTTGGTCCCTTAATAAAAGTAGCTCAGTGTAGCGAGTAGAATCTATGGGAGACATCTTGTATGTTTTAAAATATCTTGTGAAGGACCAGTAACGCCACCTATTTGACCATTTGCGAACTTTAAAGCTTATACTTTGATGCGACCTCACATCTGTACACGCCATCTAGTGAAGGGTGGCAAACACTGCCTTAAAATGTAGCCTCCGAACCGAACCATTTTGTTGTAGTAACTACACCTTCACTGGTAAGATGGCGCTGAAATTAATGTTTGAGACACTATCAAATATATCAAAAAAAAAAAAAAAAAAAGCCAATAAAATTATTATATATTTTTGAATAATTAATTCCCAGTAGGTTGGAAATCGTTTCAATACCTTCACTTGGTCCTTCGCGTCCAATCCGAGTTTGTGCAACCCCAAGAGGTGTGCATTTTTGTTGGTTTGATGAAATTGAAATATTTTAAATAATGTAGCTGTTTTTTTTTTCATATTTGGGAGACGTTTTGGCGACGTCCTCTGCTCTTCGATTTACAACATGGCCGTAAAGTTTCAGAGCGAATTAATTAATTGCACTGTGCATGTAGCCAAAAGGTTACTCTTCAACTGGTTGTTGTCACTTGATTATAGCGAAACTGAGACATTACTCCTAAGAATTGTTTAACATTAACTTTATTAATTATATAAAATGAACTAGACTAAAATATTAGTATAGAACCGAAGTTATAAAGAATGCAGCATTAGATAAATAGTTTAATACTGAAAACTGCATGTATCAACTTAGGTATAAACCTGAATGTCATATTTAATATATAAAAATATATTTTAGTTTTTCGTTGACTTGCATGACATTTATATGTACTTCTGGTCTCCCGCGATACAGGCCTAGCCTAGTGCGGGGACTCCTGGAAACTCTGGTGTCAATCTAGTTATGCACCAACTCTTAAAAACAACCGCTGTATACTTTTTCTGTGTCCTTTCTTGTGCAATAAACATATTTTTTTATCTTTTTATCTTTATCTTTATTTTTTATATAATAAACGGTATTGTTAATTTGTATTGTAAATTCAGTAACTCTATTAACTGCATTTCTATGCATATTTAGTAGGCGAGATAGATTAAACGGTTGTTTTAATTTATGTAGAAAATTGAATAGCATCCTTCAATCTCGTGTAAAAAACAGTAGCATCTCTTATAAAGTCCTTTCCTCAACAAAAAACACAAAAACTGAGTAAAGAAATCAACAACCCCTCAATTAGCTATCGACTTTGAACTCTAGCCAACCAAGCATCAAAGGTATACATTTGTACGTTCGCCTGGACATTGGCTTTCTCTGGGAGGCGTAATTTCAGATTTTTTGTTTCAAAGCGTCATAAATCTTTTGCTACTTTCTTCTAAATTGAACTTTCAGGTTACTGGAAGAACGTTCAGTTTCATGCCAGCAACGTAAAAGAACAATCACTTTTTCAAAGTAATCCTCATTTTGTTCGAGGCTCAAGATAAGGCGTGTTTCCGATTCTTAACAAGCGTTCGTTTAGCAGTTTTTTCCTCGTTCCGATTGATAGGGTGCGCGCAAACTGGAGTGGAACTTGAAATTCTTGAATCATCAAAGGCACCCTCCTTTATTTTGTTTTGGAATGAAGTTTTGTAATGAAGATACTGCTTTACGTAATTATTGAAAATTAGGCCATGAGAGCTTTGTGTTTGATTATTTAATGTTATTGTTATACTGGCAATGACTGATCGGAGTTGATACGAAATTAGGTAAATTTATAATTTTTAAATTCCAAGTCAAAAATTGCAAGTTTATTGGCTAACCCTTAGATAGTTGCCGTTAATTACCCCTCCGGAGAGTCCGGAGTGCAAAAGTGCACAGCACACCTCGAAGTAGTTGACTCTCGGTCGACAAGCGAAACCAGGATCGATTTTAATCGAACAAATCGAGTCTTTTATTTTAAATTAACAATTCAAAAAAAACGCGGTCCCGTGCACGAACGACTCAATGCTCATCAAGCTGCATTCGGAAAACGACCTGGGGGACGATTTTATTATTTTGAACGCTCGATTTCGTGTTTACCCTTTAATAATATCTCTACTACTGGGCATTTAAATTTTACAAATAGAAATGAAAACGATTGGTCAATACCACCAACTACTACCCCCTACTACTATTCTTGATTCCCAATTTCTATCGGTCGTATTTCAAAAATAGCATTTTGCCGTTTTCACAGATTTTCGACTGACGAAATCGAGCGCTTGAAATTCAAAAATCGCCCCCAAGGGCTCATAATAAGGGCGCCTTTACGGCGCTGTAGCAACTAGTGCCTTTATGAACGCGAGCTTACGCAAAAAACTTTTTGATGAAACGACGCCATCATTAATGATTGTAATTAGTTATTTGAACTTCCACTCTGATTCTACAACAAAATTCGAGGACTTTCTAAGGACGGAATCGACTCTAGTACATTCACAGTCGGTAGCATCACTTAAGACAAACTTGCATAAGTTATGGCTCTCCAATAACTTGTGTTCTGGTTGAGTACTAAGTATTTCATATTTAGTTGTATATCGATTGATATATTATATAAGCTAGATGTTTCAATTATTTACTTGTTACAATTATTACTTCTTTTAAACCATAGTTTACTTTTTTGTACATGGTGTTCGTTTGTCTTTCATGATTTACTTTTGACTCTCAATTGCTCAAAGGTTGACTGGAAGAGATCCCTTATTACTTTTTTTAAATTGTATCTTTACCTGACCCTTATGTACAATAAAGTGTTTGTCATACATAAGTACATACATTTTCAGTATTTTTACTTAAAATTTAGTTGAATTAAAATAATTCATCTTAATTTTGCAATTATTCGCCTACGGCACACAAAAGACATCTAGGGACTCGTATATAATTAAACGCTTTGCACACTTACATTGAAATGTATTGTTTCGAGAAATGGTCATGAAAAAAAATTGCGCTCTAATTTCTTTTAACAATTTCTAGCAACAAAACTAGTACGTAATCAAATTTCATATTATTTCAGTAAGGTAAGGAGGGGTAAGACTATCACCGGGGCAAAATTAACACTAAGTTTATTATTTATTTAGTTCTTCTGGGCATTTTCCGCAAATCGGCAACCATTGTACCTACTTTGCTATATGGTAGCGCTATTATACTCTAACCACTCCAGCTTGTACGGAAAGACAAACACTTTTACGGAATCCTCATACTGTTAGTCTTGCCCTTCAAGGCTCGAAACCGGATTATAAAATACCGGTAAAATCCGGTTTATTTCGGTTTAGATTAAATTTAGATTTCTTTACTTCACGATGAAAATTACACTATAAATTTGCTACATTCGTCAGTATGTTTATCTTTTCATCGTGATCGTCAAACATTAGATTATAAATTAAAAATAATAAAATTAAAATTAATGGTGTCTCCCAATAATGATCGTCATGTGCAAGGAAAAATATGTCACACAATAGAATATAAACCAACTTAATATTAATTTGGAATTGTCATTAAAATGCCAAATAAAGATAAAAATATTACAAAAAGAACAATAAGTCATGTTTAAAATATAAATGCACACAATTTAATAATAAATAAAATTACTAATGTCGTTATAAATTCTATTGTACTCATTTACAGAGTAACTTCCGAACTCTTTTTTTATTAAGTACGCGAACGTTTCAATAACTTTATTGTAACCTAAAAACGGTTTATTCGACAAACGACGAAACGGCCGGTCGGCCTGATGGTGTGCCACGTAAACATAGACACCGACATGGGAAGAAACCGGTTTATATTGTTCTAAACCGGTTAATCTGTAAAGAACTGTTCTCATAAAAACCGGTTTAAAAATAACGGTTTATCGAACGAAACGGAATTTAAAAGGTTTTGTGCCAACTACATGATAACCGCACCGCCGTTTGGGAATTTAACCGGTTTCCTTACCTTATACATTTTTCAAATGAAAGCGTAACTTTTGTATGGCGGCGGCTCGGTTCGTATGACAACAACAGAACCCCGAAGACGATTCAATTTGGCCTTCACATTAATAAACGTCAACTTCGCAATGCTTGCAAATCAGATTATTCCCCATTTTCCCGTATTCTTACCGTTCGGGGGAATAAATAGGCTTCTTATTTAGGCGGGTGTAGGAGGCCATTGCTTTTCGGATTTATAATAACAATGTATTCATACCCTCCTAATTAATATCATGCATTCATTGAATACTCAGTAAATGGGTAAACCCAAACACAAACCCAAGCACACAAACCACTGCTTCCAGTTAACATTTATTTGACGACCGGTCTGGTCTAGTGTCTAGTGGATATGAAGCCGATGGTCCTGGGTTCGAATCCCGGCAAGGGAATTTATTTGTGTGATGACCACAGATTTTTGTTCCTGAGACATGGATGTGTTCTATGTATGCAAGTATTTGTATATTATATATGTCGTAGTCTAAGTACTAACAACACAAGCATTCTTAGCTTACCGTGGGACTTTGTCAATTTGTGTATGAATGTATCTATAATATTTATTGTTTATTTATTTATTTTGTTTTATTACATCGATACACGGTATTAATTAAATAAGATCACATCGAACATAACATCAGGCGACGGCATTCCGCCTAAATCTGACAGTTATCCATATATACTAAAAATTCCCATACAAACAACAACCAAAAAGTATAAAGCCAGGTGCATACTACACGTGATTATCAGTATAACGGCCTGATTCGAACTTTAAGATAGGTACGTAAAAATTTTTTTGTTAGTACTTAGTTTTTCTGCTGAGAAGCCTGGACACCAAGACTTTGTGCAGAGCTGCACCATACCGCAATGCAGCCTGAATGCGAATGTATTGTATGTAGTACTACTTGATTAATATATTCAATAATTGAAATGAAATAATATTTGTCGAATTTCATAGTAATGGTCCTTATAGAGAAATTCGCTCTGATGAAACAATATTTTCACGTACTAACAGAAATAAAGGATTTTGTTCACGAAATACGGGGAGGCCGCATTGAAACCCTATATTATTGGATTAAGGATTAATTGTGTGAGAACATAACTTGTGATATTCATGAAAATTATAGCAAGCATGTTAGTTTTAAATATATCTTCTTCTAAAACTGTATTCCATCTCTTTTTAATGACTCAGTAAAGATTTAAAGTGAGAGATAGCCCTTGCCGAAATGCGACTAGGGATCCAAATTAGGGCAATTTAAACCCACAAGTAATGACGGTCGTACATAAATCTATTATTATTGGATTATAACTCTTATCCCACCTTTGCTAGGTACCTACCTATTTTGACTGCTACAGAATCATTTTACAGTTTTTGCAGACCAATTAAATAATAGTACAAAGGCGAAAAATAGAAAATAGGAAAATTGGAACTCATTTTGATTTGACAGTTTTAAGTTATAGGCATTCGTTACGAATTTCCTATTTTTTGCACTTGTTACGATAATGTATTTATATCATAATTACGAAAATGTACTATTATATCATAATTAAAACGAGATTTTAGTTATGGTACCTTTGCAACACTTCTATTCATTGGCAGTCTTGGAGGATTTAACAAAGCCTTTAAGAGCTTACCCTTCTGTCGAAAACCTCGGCCAATGGTCATATGGACCGACGTTTATCTGACATGTTTATTAACCATACATTTGACGTGCCCCTCCCGGGCAAAAATCGTCAGACTATCTTGTACAGGAAATTACAGACAAGGCTTCCCCAGTTGTTAAATCCCCCAAGTTGGCAGTACCTTTAGGGTTAGCAGGTGATTGTTTAGTAGGGCGTGCTATGTAATTGTAACTAATGCCTATACGTGATACTTGATGTTGACGCCAAGCATCGATATCATATTATTTGTAAAATATAAATAATATATCAACAAAGGGAACCCCAAAATTCAAAATGTAGGCGTCAGATAAGAGGCACTCAACGCAATGTCGCCTCTGTTCTCCCAGTTCGTGGCAAAATTTGCGAGCGACGTAACGTGACAGGACAAGGTTACTCACTGCCGATGACAGGAGCGATTGTTGAGTGCGTGGTTTAAAACAATCATTATATCTTATAGGGACCTGAAGAGAATTCGAAGCAACGTAGGGCATAATTGAATTTCATCTCCCTTGAATTTAGAACACTCCAAGTGGGGGAAGTAAGATTATTGTCTACAATGTTGCTCGTACCAAAGAGTTTTTTCGGAACTTTTGTACGGAATATCATTTGATATTTACCACTAGCTTTTTCGGTGAAGGAAAACATCGTGAGGAAACTTGCATACATCCGCGAAGAAGTCCTAACCCGCTGGACTAGACGGACATTGGCCGGCAACACGAAATTAGCGACCATATTCTGCGTCGAAAGAAAAACGCATGAAAACTCGAAAACACGCGTTTTTCCCAAACATAAGACTAATCTAGATAGATTGTATACCCCCAAAAACCCCCATATGCCAAATTTCAGCGAAATCGTTAGAGCCGTTTCCGAGATCACAGAAATATATATATATATACAAGAATTTCAAGGTATAAGATATACAAAGTTTTATGAATTACTTATTAAGAAAGCAGAAAAAGAGCATTAAATTATATTCGCGTGTCGACGCCTGGACTATCTTTCTACAGCCCGAAGATCAAGATGTCATTCTAAGAACTCTCGGACTGTATTGGAAGTTAACCTTTATATATATATATATACTACGTCGGTGGCAAACAAGCATACGGCCCGCCTGATGGTAAGCAGTCTCCGTAGCCTATGTACGCCTGCAACTCCAGAGAAGTTACATGCGCGTTGCCGACCCTAAACCCGCCCCCCCTCGTTGAAAATTTTTGCCGCCACATCAATGAAGTAATAAAGTGTCATCAACGTCACTTTACAAATTGCACGTATACAAACCTGACCAAAACCACGACTATTTCACGCCACGAGGCGTGGCGTGTGGGGCACGAAATGTTCTGACTTTATATCAGGTCAATGGCGGCGAAAAGGTTAAAAGAGACTATCATGAGTGAAATTAATACTATCGCTGTTTTAGATATATTATATCTATTGAAGTATTATATCTAAGCGGCAATGGAACCTCTCATGAGAATAGCCCCATTAACCTTAGTGTAGGTACCCTAATAGGGAGCGTGCATGAACTGTAGGAGGCAGCACAGGAGCCGTCAGATTTTTGGCGCGAGGCGTAAATGTGATGTTTATTGTTCCGATGTAGCCCACAAGATGGCGGAATCTACTATGCACAAGAAAACACGTGACGTGTAAATGTAAATGTTTATAGTTCCGATTCAGGCCAAAAGATGGCAGACCCTCCAACGCGCACGGTCCCTATACACTCTCACACAATTGTGTTATTTTGAGTATATCAATTTTTTTTCACTGTAGGTTAAAAAGTTATCCAATAAAGTCGAATTAATGTCAAACATAAAATATAGTCTCAAATATAGGTCATAACAGCGAACGTTCCACAGTCGGAAACAAACCCTCATTACGCGAGATGAAATTGATACTAAACTTGTACTATAATAAAGGCAAGACACAGAAGCGCTCAGTTTGTTTTAAAATGATTCTATCTTTAATTTGTATTTACGTTTCCACACATTCTTCATATTAACTTGCTGGACGACTTTGACAAAGTACAAAAGTCTTTACCAAATCGCAGTCAGCGATTGTAAGTTACTCTTAAGAAAGAAGTAACGAGACCATCCATATAAAAAGAGAAAAGTTTTTCCACTTCTAAATAGTTTTCATTCTCAGTTATGTAGTTGCAGTTGGCATTCGAATGCCACCGTTGTCCACTGGGATATTAATCGAATCAACTGCCGAAAAAAATTATCCTTTTTTGGAACGAAATTCCTTATCGGACGGCTGACGGATGGGGCTAGGCGAAAAAAAGTGTAAGATTTTTCCGTCAAGGCCCTCTTTTGTTTTAATTCTTTCTCGAGAATAAGTATCCTAATTTCACTCTCGTATATCCTATAGTGGCGCAGTTGGTAAACAGCCGCTTCGGGTTCGATCATCGGACGTGTTTTTTTGCACTTGAATTTCATATTTTTGATCAATAACAATATACTTCGTTCCAACGGTGTGTTCCATGACACTCACACACTTTGTTTTTGGGTGCGATGTAGGAAATTTGTAATAAAACATTATAATATACAGCTGAATACATTGAGAAACTTGCAGCGTTTTATCAGTCAAGTATGCCTTGTCCCTTATGCAGTAAAACCACTGTTTTAGTGCCCGCGGCGAACGTAAATTGCAGACCACGGGACAGTTCGAAGTTGATAGTTCGCAATGAGGGCAGCTTGGCTTTACTGTTTTCGATGGTACCTACTACGAAGTTTAAGCCGAAAGTTGGATCTGCTCAGGGTAAATACGATTGCTTTCGACAGATAATGGAGACAACTAACTATTAAACCAGAAAATTATTGTTGGAGGCGGATAACAGTATCGGATGTATTGGTTTATGCGCACGATTAAATGTTCCCTTAAACCATGAACTTTATGGTCTCGATAAGTTAATTCACCAGAAGGCATCATCGCTCTAACTTTCGATCCCTGGCGTAAAAGAGGTGTTGTAACTTTAACATTATGCATGTGTGTATCTGTGTGTGACGTCCCGAATGGATGAACTGGTTTGAGTGCGGTTTTCGGTAAGGTGATACGTACACTCGATAGATTAGGTAGGTTTTGAACTGAATGCGCTTTTATAATTGTGTCCGGTATTTTGAAATTTTTAATTGAAAGTTATTGTCGAATTTCTTAGTTAACATTTTTTATATATGTAAATGAAGCCTTCTCCTTCATTAATTGTATATTTTATCTGTGACTCTTGTGTTTGAACTGACGTATAGTTTGACGTGTCAAATGTCAAGGGAGTCGTTGAATAAATAACGTTACATGAAGAATAAACTAAAATATAAAGATATACGTGGAATATTAGCCTTAAGTGTTGTTTCTCTTTTCAGGTAAGAGTTATAGTTAAGTTTTTGTCCAATGAAACATGCATTTCATGCATACATTGTACCTTTGTTCTTAATAAAAATGTACACTCTTTTCAGAGCAACACAAATTGGTTTTTTATTTCACCGTGTCTCAACGGACACAATAAGATATTATAAAACAACATTTCTACGGCTATTGAACAACCATGGAAAAACTTAAGTTTGAATTTGTTGTGAAAGCGGGTGAAGATCCGAAAACAAATGTATGCTGCATGACGTCGATTACGAATGCCGACAAGAATATTTTTTTGATTCCTGAGAAGTTGCAACCAGTAAGATTGCACGAGATGATTATTAAAACTCCAGCATACGAAAAGGTAAAACTCACGTTACAAAGAAGACATGATAAGAGACAAGTATGGATATCGATGACACCAGAACAGCTCGAGGTTTATATGGATGAAGACGGAAATATGCAGTTTCAAGGATATTTGTTAGAAGAGATTACAGTTGGACCTCAACCACAAGCGTCAGCTGCGGGTATTTCAGAAGAGGCCCTGGCAAAGATTTTGGAAAATTTTGCTGATAAAAAGAGGGATATATTCAAGCATCAGAACGTAAAGAAGCAGACCGAGAGAATGGTTTTAGATAAATTTACCAATAAAACGACTAATGCAAGTCAATGGTTAACTACTTTTGAGACTGAGTGCCGTCGTGTAGGAATAGAAGAGGATATACCGAAGATTGAGGCGCTGAGGTTGTTTTTGGAAGATTCCTGTTTGGACTGGTACAGGTCAATGATAATTAAATTTACAGTGGACTCAGAGTGGTCGCAATGGAAGAAAATGTTTTGTGAAACTTATGCGGACAAAGGTTGGTCGCCGGTCAGGTATGCAATGTTTTTTAGATATAGACAGGGATCTTTACTTGAATATGCCATAAAAAAAGAAAGGCTTTTGCTAGAGATAAATAAAAGGATGGATAAGTCTACGTTGATAGATCTTATTGCTATTGGTTTACCAATATTTGTGGCTGATAGGTTAGACAGAGAAGATCTAAAGGAAACCGAGGATTTATTTAATAGTCTCAGAGGTTTAGAGCACTTGGTGAGCAAGAAGATTTGGGAAAAAAAGACTGTGGGTTTAGAAAATAAGACTAAAGAGAAGAATGGAAAGGACTATCATCCATGCAGAATTTGTGAAAAAGAAAATAAAGGAAACCGGTATCATCCCGAATCCTTATGTTGGTTTAAAAATAAGAATAATGACGGACCAAAACGGGAGCAAATAAGAAGCGTTAATCATTCAGAGTTAGAGGTAGAATTAAATGAAATAGATCCAAAAAACTAGTGTTTCCGCCATTAATTAAGACTAAGCTATTGTTAAATAATACTTTACAACTTCTAGGAGTTTACGATTCAGGGTCTAATGTATCTTTGATTAATTCGAAGTTGTTACGTATTAAAAATAACACTATTAGCAATAAGGGTGTAACTGCTAACTTGAAAACAATTAATGGCGCAAAAAAACCTATAGGAATGGTGACTTTAAGGATAAGGATTTTTGATATGGAACATGATGTTAATGTGTTTGTAATAGATGAGGAAAATTTTGACTATGATTTCTTGATTGGGTTAGATTGCATAGGGAAATTTCACCTCACTCAACATGACACTTTGGAAATTACACAAAATACACTGATGTTAGGAAAAGGAAATAATGAGAAAACAAGAAATTCCGGAAATGCTATAATGTATCCCTGTGTATCGAGTCCCGAGATAGGAACAAAAACAAATATGAGCTTAGAACATAAAAATGTATGTTTAGTAAAAGAAACTCAAAATGAAACTAAAAATAGATATGAAATAAACTTTAATGAACACATAGAGGTTGAAAACTTTGTTGTTGCAGTGAATCATCTGACTTTGCTGCAGCAATCTGAAATAGATGAACTGATTAGCAAATATACAGCACTTTTCGCAAAAGATAAGTTTGATATAGGTACAGTGAAAGAATATGAGGCACACATTGACTTACAAATAGATAAATATTGTAGTAAAAGGCCTTATAGGTGCACAATTGAGGATAGGAAGGAAATAGAACAACAGGTATCACAGCTATTACAAAAAAAAAAAATTGAGGAGTCCTATAGTCCTTTTGCCGCTCCAGTAACATTAGCTTACAAGAAAGAAGATGGGAGAAAAACAAGGTTGTGTATAGATTTTCGAGACCTAAACAAAATTGTAGTTCCTCAATCACAACCGTTTCCACTAATTGAGGACTTAATGATTAAAACAGGGAAGTGTAAATTTTTCTCAACACTCGACATAAACTCAGCATTTTGGTCAATCCCTATGAAGGTTGAGGATAGGAAAAAAACTGCTTTTATTACGCAAGAAGGGCACTATCAATGGACCTGTCTCCCTTTCGGTTTAAAGACCTCACCTGCCATTTTTCAGAGAATACTGAGCAGTATTATAAGGAAACATGAGTTGTCGGATTTCGCGGTAAATTACATTGACGATATTTTAATATTTTCAGAAACATTTGCAGACCATATAAAACACTTATCTTTGCTGTTGGAGGCAATATCCAAGGAAGGGTTTAGATTGAAATTCTCAAAATGTAACTTCGCACAAAATTCGGTAAAATATTTAGGCCATGAGATACAAAATAATACTATATCTCCGCTGAAAGATAATTTAATTGCCATTAAAGATTTCCCAACACCAAAAACACAAAAAAATGTTCGTCAGTTTTTGGGTAAGATAAACTTTTACGGGAAATACATTCCAAATATATCGATTATATTGGATCCTTTACATAATTTATTAAGAAAAGGACAGAAATTCATATGGTCAGGAAAATGCCAACAATCCTTTGAGACCATAAAAAAACTACTGTGTTCAAAACCAATTTTAGCAATCTTTGATCCGGATCTGCCAATACACATTTACACGGATGCATCAATCCAAGGCATAGGCGCGATCTTGAAACAACCGCAGGATAATGCAGAAGAGAAACCATGCGCATATTTTTCAAGAAAATTAAATGACACTCAGAAAAAGAAAAAAGCTATATACCTTGAATGTTTAGCGATAAAGGAAGCAGTAAAATACTGGCAACATTGGCTTATGGGGAAAAAGTTCACAGTTTTCTCTGACCATAAACCTCTTGAAAGGATGAATATTAAAGCTAGGCCGGATGAAGAATTAGGAGACCTGACATATTACCTGTCACAATTTAATTTTGAAGTAGTTTATTCTCCGGGAAAATACAACTTAGAGGCAGATTGTTTGAGCAGGAACCCGGTATTAGAGCCAGGCGAAAATCAACATGAAATTTTAAAAATCGTTAATTTTATCAAACTAGAGGACATAATAAATGACCAAGATAATAATGAAGATATAAGACAAAATAGAAACAAACTGAAGCTAAAAGATCATGTATACTATAAAAATATTAAAAAAAAAGATAAGATTATTCTAACTGAGGATTTTTGTAAGAAGATTATTGAAAACACACATAATTATTACTGTCACATAGGCATAAAACAAATGGAAAGCAAGATCAAACCTTTTTATGTAGCAAAAAATTTATCTAAGCATATCAGAGAGTTTTGTGACAACTGTAAAATTTGCATAAAAAATAAATCTAGAGGCAAATATAAATTTGGATTAATGTCACATTTAGGTCCTGCTACATACCCATTTGAAATAGTGTCTATAGATACTATTGGTGGATTTGGTGGCTCACGCTCCACAAAAACATATTTGCATTTACTTGTAGATCATTTTACAAGACATGCCTTTATCTTGACATCAAAAACACAGAATGCTAGTGATTTTATAAAGCTTGTTCAAAAAGTTCCTCAGGGCAGTAAAATTGGTATGATTCTGTCTGATCAGTACCCAGGTATAAACTCAAGAGAATTTAAACTCTTTTTAGAACATGTAGGTATACCCATTATATTTACTGCAGTAAATGCTCCATTTTCTAACGGATTAAACGAGAGATTAAACCAAACTCTGGTCAATAAAATCAGGTGTAAAATTAATGAAAGAAAGGATAAGTTGGCATGGACAACCATTGCTCACGAATGTACCCAACGGTATAATGAAACCGAACATACAGTGACAGGATTTTCTCCAAAATATTTGCTGGAAGGACAAAGTGTAGATATTCTTCCGGTAGAATTGAAGCAAGGAGGAACGTGGAAGAATTTAGTAGAAGATAGAAAAATTGCGTTAGAAAATACGATAAAATCACATAATTACAATAAACAACAATATGATAAGAACAGGAAAATGTGTGAGCTCAAAGTAGGAGACTTGGTATACGTTGAAAACGGAAATCGCTTAAATAGAAAGAAACTGGATGAAGTAAAAATTGGTCCGTATAAGATCATAGAAAAAATATCAAACTCGATTTATAAGGTAAACACGGGACACAGGAAATTGGAGTCAAACTTTTTCCACATAACTAAACTTGTTCCAATATCAAAATAATTTTAAGTACCTAGGTAGTATAGAATATGTATAAATATCATGATATGATATTTCTGAGTGGGAGGGGGAGATGTAAATGAAGCCTTCTCCTTCATTAATTGTATATTTTATCTGTGACTCTTGTGTTTGAACTGACGTATAGTTTGACGTGTCAAATGTCAAGGGAGTCGTTGAATAAATAACGTTACATGAAGAATAAACTAAAATATAAAGATATACGTGGAATATTAGCCTTAAGTGTTGTTTCTCTTTTCAGGTAAGAGTTATAGTTAAGTTTTTGTCCAATGAAACATGCATTTCATGCATACATTGTACCTTTGTTCTTAATAAAAATGTACACTCTTTTCAGAGCAACACAAATTGGTTTTTTATTTCACCGTGTCTCAACGGACACAATAAGATATTATATATAAAATATACATTCATGTGGTTACTGTAAGAATTACACCTAAATTTCATAATACATTGCTACATTTAAACTTTAAACAAAGTTAAAATTCGGTGTCAGCTTACCGACAGCACGGACGAATGATTCGCATAAAACTTCTGCCATTTTTCCTAAATACGTGTCTCTATCTGAACAACCTTACCTAACCAACCACCGCCTATGAATAGCGAATGGAGTCGGTACTAGCAAAGTCAAGCCACAGCAAGGATAACAACCTTTTTCTATTAATTGGGAATGTGAATCTTTTTTCTGTTTCTTACAGACTTTGACTGAAATATGAGACGTTTTTAAAAGGAAATTTAAACTTTTTTAAAGAAAATAGGCAACTTTTAACAAAAGAAAGTAGATTTTTTTGTTAGAATCATTATATTCTCATAACACAGTTGCATAAGTCAGGATTCATGAACAAAATACCTCGACAGTCGGATAGATGGCTCTTTTAAAAAACAATTTTTCCCGCATTTTTGGCTAATTTTAAATCCAAGGAATTCAATGAGTCATAGAGACGAGTTATCATGATGGTTATTGTTATCATTTGATTTATGTACTTACTTACTTACTCCGGTGGCTCAGCGACCCAAAATGAGATTTGGCCTCCGACACAGGACATCAGCGCCACTTTTCTCGGTCCTTTGCGACTTCACCTTTGATTTATGTATAAGTAACATTTAGTTGAAGGAGAACATAGCTCGTAAAATTTCTAGGATAAAGATAAAGATCGGGGGCGAAGCGAAGCGAGCGCACGAAATTAAAAAATCCCCCCCGATTTTTTAATTTCGTGCGCTCGATTTCGTCACTCGAAAATCTGTGAAAAACGGCAAAATGCTATTTTTGAAATACGAGCGATAGGGATCAGGAATCTAGCGGTATTGACCATTCGTTTTCAATTCTATCAGTAGAATTTAAATGCCTAGTAGTGGAATTTAAATTTAAAAATCGGCTAGCTGGTCCTCTACTCTATATTATAGCGATATCTCTAATATAATAAGCTCTTTCACTATTCTTTATTTTTACTGTCTTTATGGAAATTTTTACAATCTTTATTACAAAAGATTTTTCTGTATTCGAACTTAATCCTTGTCACTTTGACATAAAGTGCCCATATCGAGTACTAGTGCAGCGTCGAGCACTAGTACTTCTACCTTACCACAGACACAACTTTTTGTATCTGTGGAATTATATCATTAGCTTTTTGTTGTTGTTTAACATTATATTAAGGTCTCAATGAAATAGAGTATAGATATTAGATTGGTTTGCTTCTCAAATAGCCGCTGATCTGTTCACATAGTAATCCATCGTAACAGTGTCAGAGGAGGGGTAATGCACGTAATCTGTTAACGCCACTGCCACAAGTCACGAAGGGCGACGACCGTACAAACTTGAAGGTCTAATGTGCGGTCATGTTTAAAAAGTTTCCATGGAACTTGTCAAAGTGTGATCATCGTTGTAATTTAGGCGTGAATAGAGAAAGTTTTAAAAATGATTGTTACGAAAACTTTTGGTGGCTGAAGTGTGCTCTGAGATTAATGCAACTGCTTAAAGTTAAAACAAGTAAATCTGCGAGTTGTAGAACTCGCAGGGTCTGTCTTTGCATAGCTTAAAACTGATTACTAATGACTCCACCTTATAGAAAAAAAACCAAAGACTGAATAGAAAAAAATCCATATACATAATTATCGCACCGGTTCACGAGAATCGGTTGAGAAATGCGACCTGTAGATGTGAACAGCCGGACGAGATATACACAAGATTATGCCTTTGCCCGGTAAGATGGCGCCACTTTTTGATATTTAACTAAAAGTTGTAATCATGTGTCGAAATATGACAGTAAATTTACTGTGGTTTCTTTGACAATTTCTTTTGCATACATTTTTTCTACTTGCTGTGAATTACCGAGCCATTTCAAGAATATAAATTGATTACAAATCTTTACGTAATTTCTTTATTAAGTACATTTATTTTATACTTAAAAATAAAAACGTAAACCTACAGTGCTAAAAGAATAGAAAACGACCAATATATTATAGAAGATATCGAATGTGTTGTGTATTTTGCGGTAGCTATCTTCACTTCATAAAATATAGGTACCTATATAGGTAACGTTAAGGTAACATCGATAACAGACGTGTCGATATTTCCTTTTTCAACAATTTATTTTGCCACAAAAACTTCTATGTCTGATAATCATCGTGATGGCGGGTGGTGGTGGTATAACCTTAAATCCTCTTTTGAAATAAACCTATTGAAAAGCTTCATCAATATCAAATGATTACCAGCGGGTGCGGAGCGCCGCACACTCTGAATAATGAATAAGATAAAATTGCTATAAATATTTTTCCAAGCTTGTAGACACAGTACCAACTGCACTAGGAATATTAAGGTTTTTTACTAAAACTGCTTTTAATTAAATTTTACATGCAACAGAGGAACGGAATGAATCTGCTTCCGCAAAAGCGCATCGTTAATGAACGAAAACACGAAAATTGCGCTGAAAATGTAGGTATTTTAATAAACTTGCGGCAGTTCGCATCAAGCTGTGCATCCGTAGTTGGAAGGTAATGCTAGAAATGTGTTTTGTTTGAGTGTTTTAAACGTGATATGGTAAGTCAAGTATAGGCTCTATAAGAATCCAGCCAAAAAATGGGCTAAGCTAGATGTAATAAATAAAATTTTAAAAATATGTTTTGTTCTAAAATTTACATCACATTTACCTTTAAATCCATTTTCCGCCCACAATATTCCAGCACTATTATGAAACTTTTTCCATTCTTATTCTTAAATCTTTTCTTGCAATGTAAAATATAAAAGTAAATTCGTCCACCATTTCAGTTTTTTCTCAATACTTTAAACACAATGCTGTATCTTGTATATGCAATTGGGTTCTATAGTGCCGGGGTTTGCTTTGCAACTTTTTTACTACTTTTAAATTGCCGAATGTATTTTTCTTACAACAGTCATGTACCTATAGCACAATCGGATTAAGACTAACCTCGACGATGGATGCCCAGTAGGCAGGGGTGTTGACAGCCCTGGCTGTCGCGTATTCATATCCAGCTCCGAGCACACGCCAGTAAATGTGCCATGGTTTGCGTTGCGGCAAGTTCAATAAAGCGCGCGGTTGTTTTGTGCGATAAACCCAACGACAAACGCGAAATATTTGACGCACACCCATTTCAAATCGGATAATCTAATGACCGTTTATTGTTTAAATAATTGTGATTATTTTAATTTAACGATAAATATTTAAACGTAAGTACTGTTTTTTGTATCCAAGTACCTTTTGAATACATCATAATAGTTTTTACGTTGCTGGATTCGTCAATCGAGGCGTCCAAAGTTAAAACGGCCATTTTTGTTTTGAGTTGATAGATCGACGAAACAAGCAACATAAAAACTAGTTTGATGTATTCAAAAGGTACTTAAATACAAAATACAGTACATAGCGGACCCCTTTTTTAAATATCTATCGTTAAATTTAAACAATTTCAATTATTTTCCAGTAGCGCTGGTTGATGGACTCTCAACGCGGTAATCGCATAATATAACCGCGCGCTTTAAAACTAAGTGCGAAGCCTCCTAGGAAAACAAGAAAAGACGAACGAATTTTAAGTTCCATTAATGCCATTCCTACAACTAATATGAATTTAATTACTTTATCCGCCGTCTATATAGAAAAAACATTACCCTTTCATTTTATTAGAGTAAAGCCGGGTATTTGAAGCAAAGTAATAAACCCATAAATAACAATTTTCTATACAAAACAGTGACCCGTCTGTGAAAATAGGCACTCGCGCTACGCGTCGGGTGTCACTCTCGGCAAGCCGCGCGTACCGACAGCAAAATAAAACCGATAAATAACAAGCCATTGAACGGGAAAGTCTAACGCTCGAAAAAGTCAATGCAAAATAATCGATCATTGTGCTATATTTTACTGGACTATTTATATCAAAGCCAAAATGAAGAATTTTGATGTTAGCAGTCACGTGTTTTCGGCGCAGTGTTGAGAATACTCAGCCGATTTTTACGAGTACGATTTCATTATCCCTTGGAGTGGCAGGCCGTCGACTCCCGACCGATTATCAAAATTCCAATAACTCAAAAATAACACATGCCACTTGAAGATTTATAGGTCTAAGTAATAGATATTAAGATGCTCTGATTCTCACGATAAGCTTCCCAGTACAAGGAAATTAAAGCTATGCTCTCAGTCTTAAACATCTATTCCCGAAAATTCCGCGGTTTCATTGTCAGGAAAAAATGTAAAGCAGGAAAATTACTTAAGGAACAGTCCGACAAGATGGATTCTAAACTGATGGACCGACCAAAGGCCTAGCCAAGATGACAATCGTATATCGACAAACTCCAAATGAATCGAAGAAATGTATCGGAATAACAGAAAAGTCACGTGACAATTTCCATACATTATTTAAGTTTCGATTGGCATTTTCTATCAATGGTTGACATTTTACCCTTGAGGCAAATGAAGACGAGCACGTTAATATCACCAAGCATACTTGGCATTACTGTGTATGTCATTTCAGTTAGGACAATGTTTATTAAGGCGTTAAGCGTCCGAGATATACACTCGGATACTCGTAGGTACGCTGGGATCGGCTTTTAATTTAGTTACGAAAATGAGGAATCTACCTTTTTTTTAGCCTACTTTACTGTCCCCCTGCTGGGCAAAGGCTTCCCCTCGTTTTCTCCACTCGACCTTGTCATGGACATTTTCTCACCATTTTGGAGTTGTCCCGCCATCTCCTTTTCGGCCTGCTTGCACCCCGGCCTGCACCTTCTATGGTGTTTCGTGGGTCCCACTCAATAACCATTTTGGCCCACCTTTCCAGGTGCATGCGGCAGACATATCCAGCCCAGTCCCACTTAAGCTTAGCGGTCTTGACGCCTACAATTCTAGTTCTAGAGCGTCCGTTCCATGTTTCTGATTCGATCAGTTCTACGAACACCTACCTAATAGTGGAGCTAACCTACCGTTGGAGCCTCAAAAACAAATTATATTTTAACTCGAGTAAGTGCGAGATGATGACCTTTTCGCGATCGCGTGGTCCTATTGAGTACGAGTATGCCATCGGTGACGTTTGTATAGCGCGGTCGGCCCGCGTCCGTGATCTAGGTGTGCTCTTCGACCCTGCACTCTCATTTCGCGATCATGTTCAGGCAGTGACTGATGCGGCGTATAAGAGGCTCGGATTCGTTTTGCGTAATTCTGGGTCCCTGAGCGTTTGCGCCACTCGCGTGCTCTATGCTGCACTCGTCCGGAGTTTGCTAGAGACGAATTCTGTAGTCTGGAGTCCGCATGAGAATAAATATATTCTTATGTTGGAACAGGTCCAGAAAATGTACCTAAGGGCTTTGTACAAGAGGATATACGTCTATTATCCTTACATGTACCCCACCTTGTTCTTACAGGGTCAACTAGGGTATGACTCCTTACAGTTGCGAAGGTCGCTCTCCTTAGCCAAGTTTATATTAGCAATCTTTAGAAATAAAATTGATAGTATAAAACTTGTCGAAGTCTGTGTGCGCCTGTTTGTACCTAACCAATACACCCGCGCGCGACGGCACCCGCTGCTGGCGGGGGGCGCGGCGCGCACGCAGGCGCACGCGCAGGCGCCGGTCGCGCGCGCTCACGCACTGCTCAACTCCCTGCTCGAGGCGCAGCCACAGTGCGATTTGTTTGTGAGTGCGATGGGGCGAGTGATAATGGAATGCAAGAGGATATTAGAAAGAGAGATGCCTGAGAGTACTATACCGTTATGAATTCCTGTGTCTTAGCTGCTCATGTGTTATTGCTTTATAATGTTAATGCTTTATGTTGTTAATGTATTCCAATTTGTGCCGCTTTGGCATTAGCTGTAAGGTGCAATTTGTTATTTGAAATAAATAAATAATAATAATAATAATAATACCTACACTACGCTACGCTCCATCCCTCGCTGGCAAACCTTGAGTTTCGATTTTAGAGCCAGTTAACGACCAAGTTTGTGCTCCATAGGTAAGGATGGGCAGGACATGCCGAGGAGTTTGCGCTTCAAACACAATGGAAGGTCGCCCTTAATTAGCACTTTCATGGAATTTCATGGAATCTATTTAACTTTATTAAATATTATTTTTAGATCAAATAATTAGGTAATTTAAGCAGTAATAGTATCTGTTAGGGATAAACAATCAAAATTATCAGTTCCTAGTTCTACAAAAAGCACTTTGTTTAAAAAGTTTAGAGCTCCAGGTTCTGATGTGTTTTTTTTATACTACGTCGGTGGCAAACAAGCATACGGCCCGCCTGATGGTAAGCAGTTTCCGTAGCCTATGTACACCTGCAACTCCAGAGGAGTTACATGCGCGTTGCTGACCCAAACCCCCCTCCCCCTCGTTGAGCTCTGGCAACCAGCACGTGTAAATGTAATTTAATCATTTTGAATGCTTGTCCAATCAAATACTACTTGCATCTGGCTGTATTTGTCATAAGTTTAAAGTTTAAACCGCTATAAATCACATAATAAATAAGTGTCCTTCCATTCCAGGTAAGTACCAGCCCGGTGCGACACCGTAATCACACGTCGGGTACGAAGCGTGTGACGTCACGAATGTGACATCGCAAGATTGATTACCAGGCTCCGGGTGCAGGCTACCTGCAGCCAGAAAGGTAGTAAGAAACGATAGTTTCTGATTATATGCGCTCTTTTTACTCGGAGAAGAACATGCGAGTTAGTGGTGAGAAATACATAATAATTATCTTATACCTTTAAACGAGCAATTCTTGTATATATATATATATATATATATATATATTTCCGGGATCTCAGAAACGGCTCTAACGATTTCGCTGAAATTTGGTATATGGGGGTTTTTGGGGGTAAACAATCGATCTAGATTAGTCATATGTTTGGGAAAACGCGTGTTTTCGAGTTTTCATGCGTTTTTCTTTCGACGCAGAATATGGTCGCTAATTTCGTTTTACCGGCCACTGTCGGTCTGGTCCAGCGGGTTAAGACGCGGACTGCTAAACGAGTGTTACGGGTTCGAATCTCGTCCGATGACTAACTTTTGTTTTTTTTTTTAATGTTCAAGTTTATATATAATTTTTTAATTTTTATTGTTTTAGACAAGTTTAATTTAGTAACAAATGACCTATGTAATAAGAGAAATTGACAATAGATGGCGTTACTCTGTGACAAGTGCTGTAAGGTTAAAATCGATTGTAAATAATAATAATTGTCAGTTCACAATTTACTTTTTAAGTTTATGTAGATTATCACCTTATACACCACCATATTACAATAAATAGTTATAACCGAGCAAAGCTCGGTCGCCCAGGTACTTTATATTATACGTATGTTGGTATTGCGTAACTGTTTACTTTTTATAGAAGGAGTCATAATTATTTGACCATTACAAAATAATACTTGTAATAACGCTGTGACTGCGACTTTGATCACGCAGCGTCACTCGAAATGTAACTGACAAGCAATTCTGTCAATGAAAAATTATTACATAAGGTTACAAAATTTTAAACGATGTAATTGCGAATCTTTTACAGGGTGACCTTAACCATTGGACAAACCCTGAAATCCCACGTAGGGTTACTTCTCAGGAATGCTCTAACGTTAATATTTTTTTAATAAGAACAAAAGATAAAAAAAAAATCGAACAAAAGTTATTTGCAATAATCGACAACAAAAAGAAACACACTGTGTTAATCTTTGGCAGTGTTTTGACAATTTGTTCGAAATATTTGATAATGATGACATTTTTCAAAAGTCAGAAGCTTATTAGTGTCATAAATAAAAAAGATAATCATAAAGATCGAAGAAGGTTCCATAGGTACTACCTATTCTTTGAAGATATTACCTTAGGAGCTACTAACATACAGTCTGCTCCAAAGTAAAAAATGGTAATTTGTTAATTTCTTCGAAACCGCTACACCGGTTGTTATGATACATTGTTCTAAATACCCTAATGCATATGTACATTTCGGCTTTGTCCAATGGCTAGGGACACACTGTATACAGACTTTGGAAGGTAAAAAAGTGTGAAATGGTCGATAGCAGCCTATAACTGGTTTAAACTCACGTTTAAGAAGAATCTATGCATTTTAATTAAAATTCCAAAATATAACAGCAGTCAACTAGAAATACAAATCAAAACTAGAGATATTTAATCAAATGTGTGTTCAAATAAATTAAGCGCTAATAAAGCTTTGTTTTTAAACCTAAAATTACTAGTAAGTTTATACATTAATTTCAATTTCAATTTATTTGTTGCATACAATCAATACTCACAGTTCACCCTTATTTTAATTTTATTTATATTTTTATTGAAAGCGCACACTAAACAGACAACATTCATAATTTTTTACGTAACGTACCTTACGTGCTAATTGGAATTACATTTCTTAATAACTAAAAACATGCAATTTTCGAATAAATAAGTAAAATGATTATTATAAGTACATTCGATTTAAATCTAAAACACATTACATTAGAAGTATGAAGCTATTACATAAAAGAGATCGAAGGAGTAAAATAATTGAATACCTAAATGCCATTGAAAGATAACTAAATCGCATTAGGCCTAGTCGCAAAAGCAAAATCAACATTATGTACATAGTAAACCAATTTTTTTACAAGCAAATGCGTGTATTTCCATTTTATCCTTTAATATATGTATATAGTCAATCACATCACACCTCCTGACGACAGAAAAAGGACCCCTTAACTCGATTTACCTAACGACTTAATAATACAAATAAAAAATGCAATAAAATGGCATGTTTTTGCAAACGCTCCGTCGAGGGCGGGCCGCCCAGCGCCAGTGAGTCGCCACGAAGCGCGCTAGACGCACGTCCTTACTAGCGGTATCTGTACTAGCACTCGTAGCGTACTAGCACGTAGTACGTTCTAGTCGTGCTTAATAGCTGATGTAGTATTTCGTGTTTTTAAATGAATAGTGACGTGTTTATATTGTAATTATAATTGACAATAGTAAAACGTTACTGAGAGGACATTGTCAGCTGTTGTGATGGTTATAAACATGGGTGTTGCGCTGAGATTAAATTAACTGCAAATTTAAAGAAGAATGTTTAAAATATAATAAGTGTGTCGTTGTTGTAAATTAACGCCAATGTCAGTGTTGATGATAATTGTAAAATTGAATAAAAGTTGAAGATAAATCCAAAGGGTTTGTAAGCTCGTGAGAATGTTTCACTATTTACATTATAAGTAGAGATTCACATCAGTGTACAACGTTAATATGTACTAGCTTTTTATTACTAAGTACGGGCCAATATTATATGACCTGCATGTTTTTTACGGTATAACATTTTTTTTATATTTGTGAATGACTTCCACCTCACTACTTTAGGCAGACTAGTTGTATACCTTTGCGCGAGCGATGAAAAAAATTGGTCTCATGTAATGGTTTTGTCATAGAGGTTTTTTGATTAAATATATGGTCAATTACATTTTTATTAGAGCTTTTTTAGTCATATCCTGAGTCTCCTAATGTAAATCATAGTATTTCATTCCAGTATTCATCATATATTTGTATAAAATAACTAGTAAAATATGAAATATACAATCTAACCTATATTGTTTACTCAATACACGTTTATACAAAACATAAATAGGTGATATGTTATTGGCGAGTACTAAGTAGTAAAGACAAATATAAATTAAGGCTGTCTGAGATTCAAAACTTAAAATTTAAAAAAATGTCTGTGAGGCCTCAAGGGCTCTTTTACAAGTCAATATTTTACAGTAACATCATATAGTGACATGAAAAATACATAACAGCATTTATAAATACAACAGCCAATACCTGGGTAAATATTGCATTATAATAATCTTGAAAATAAATAATTACGACAATATAACAGAGATGTATAGTCTCTATAGTTAATAATACATTAAATTTATTAAATTTGGAGATGTAAAAGGTCCCCGACGTCAGAGTATTGATACTAATAAGATTTGGAGGTGAAAAGTCTCTCCAAGTGTCAAAATTAAATTTAAATTAAATAAATCGTTACGCTAACAGTCATATTATATATAGTCATTAAAGGTGAACTTAATGCCACACGGCATTTTCTACCAGTCAACTTTTATTGTTCAATTCAAATTGAAACTAAAGAGATGCTATTTAACTCATGAATTATGATCGTGACGAATTTAGCGACATTTCATAAATTTAGAAATTAAGTTAAAAACATAATTGGTCATTTAATCACGATACTGAAAGCTGTAAGCTTATTGATTCCCATAGATATTTAGAAAAAAAACAGCAACTGTATCAATAACAACGTTCCACAATTATTATCAAACCTCATCACAAAAGTTCATGAGTATCGGTTGAGAAATATGATCTAAAGAGGAGACCAGGCAGACAACCGGACAGATATACTCGTACGAAAGGATTTTTTCCCAAACTGATACGGAGACGATAATTTATTTATTTATTTATTAGAAATAAATCACAAGTACATAAAAGTTGATCAAAAAGCATCGTTATCCAGTATCTCGATACTCCAATCCGTAGTATTTAAATAAGATTATTATTTGATTGAATTATGTTCCTAGCATTATTCAACTAAAAAATTACATAGCCCAACACAGGACTGAAAAAGTTTATTGCAAACCACTATTATTTATAAAAATATGAAATACAAACATTCAACGCAAATTCTACCGGTTCTAAAAGTGCCTATAAACGTAAACAGAAACGCAAAACAAAAACGGTTTAAGAAATAAGTGAAACAAAAAGCGAACGTTCAAAGAAACATGGCTGACGGATCGCGAAGAGAAGTCTTCCTCTTTTAGAGTTCTTTTGTTTCTGATCTACTCTTTACGAGATTTTATTTAAATTCCCATTTAGGGTATAGGCATGTTGTGATTTTTGAGTCACTGCATAATTTTCAAGGTGACAAGGTTCGTGCCCTAATAGATTTATTCTCACAAAATATTTTTTGATACTAGCTTTTATCATTGAGTCTTGGATAGAATTTTTGACACAGTTAAAGCCAGACCAGAAATATGTCAAGAGGGCGCTGTTATTCTCATGTATAGGGTGACGATAGTTGAGTTTAGTATGAAAAATTTAGTTCCAATAAAATTCAGCAATACGGCGCGTGATCATATATTACTAGTCAAGCTTTATCTTGTTATTGAGGTGGCTCTGGCGAACTTTTTATGAAAGTGTCGTTTATTACAAGTACTATGGTCACATTTGATTATATTACCAGATCAGCTCGATTAGACCTTTTGCAGTGTCATCGGTCTTTCTAGGTACATACCTATGGCAAATTTCAGCTCTCCTGGATATGAGTATCGATAGCGGACTTTATTTTAGTCGAAAATATATTTTCTTGCATATTTAAGAATCTTTTTAGGGTTCCGTAGCCAAATGGCAAAAAACGGAACCCTTATAGATTCGTCATGTCCGTCTGTCTGTCCGATTATGTCACAGCCACTTTTTTCCGAAACTATAAGAGCTATACTGTTCAAACTTGGTAAGTAGATGTATTCTATGAACCGCATTAAGATGTTTACACAAAAATAGAAAAAAAAAAACAATAAATTTTGGGGGTTCCCCATACTTAGAACTGAAACTCAAAAAATCTTTTTTCATCAAACCCAAACGTGTGAGGTATCTATGAATAGGTCTTTAAAAATGATATTGAGGTTTCTAATATCATTTTTTTCTAAACTGTATAGTTTGCGCGAGAGACACTTCCAAAGTGGAAAAATGTGTGTCCCCCCCCCCCCCGTAACTTCTAAAATAACAGAATGAAAAATCTAAAAAAAATATATGATATACATTGCCATGCAAACTTCCACCGAAAATTGGTTTGAGCGAGATCTAGTAAGTAGATTTTTTTAATACGTCATAAAATTAAAAAAAAAATTTTTTTTTCATCAGACCCATACGTGTGGGGTATCTATAGATAGGTCTTCAAAAATGATATTTAGGTTTCTAATATCATTTTTTTCTAAACTGAATAGTTTGCGCGAGAGACACTTCCAAAGTGAAAAAAAGTGTGTCCCCCCCCCCCTGTAACTTCTAAAATAACAGAATGAAAAATCTAAAAAAAATATATGATATACATTACCATGCAAACTTCCAACTAAAATTGGTTTGAACCAGATCTAGTAAGTAGTTTTTTTAATACGTCATAAATGGTACGGAACCCTTCATGGGCGAATCCGACTCGCACTTGGCCGCTTTTTTTTGACATGTAAGTGGTAAAGTTAATATAATACTAAATTAGTTTTCTTCTTGTATACATCTGTTTTTTTTTTGACGTATGTTGTCAATAAGTACCTAGTCATTAAGATGAATTAGTACCAATGACAACTTCGCAATATGATGAAGGCCAAATAGAATCTAGTTAGGCTTTTACAACCAAACCCGGTACGAAACCCTCTCATTTTAAACCAGGGATGTCACGAATGTCGCATTCTTCACATTCGCGAATGAGAATCCAAATGTGAATACGAATCTTACAGAATATGTAGTTGTTATTTTCAATACTAATTAGAAAAAAACAGTTAATGACATGAAACATTAATCACTATGGAACGGTGTATTATAAAGTGTTGAAATGCTGTTTACAGGTCAAAATGTATTACTTAAAAACATCAGTTTGCGCGCACTGCCCATACCCGTGGACGAGAGCGATCGATCGCATTCGCAAAACATCCGCTTCATTAGATGCGAATGCGAATGTATAAAATGATGCGAATATTCGTGACATCCCTATTTTAAACCCGTGGCACTTAAGAGTTGTCAGTCTTTTCAAAACGCGACGCTAAGAGGATGATAACAGTTTGGGATGGTGATGAAAAGCGGGCTGTTCACGTCACGCGCTGAATGGGAGTGGCTTTACGGCTGACGAGCTCGCCACGATGACGAGGTGGGTAGGGCACGAAAGGGTTTCAATTAATTCACTGATTTTTACACGAGAAAGCACCGGGTGTCCGTCACGTTGATGTAGGGCGTGGATGCCCGTAATTGCAAAATGACGTAAAGTCTTGGGCTGTTTTATACAGCCTGTAACCGGATACATAAATGAGAGGCGATTTATAATAAATGGAGGGTTACAAAAGCGGCATATAGGCGCAGCAAGCAGCTTCTCTCCCAATTTAATAATAATTGGATTTTTAAGTTACTTATCTCAATCACCACCGCTGTTTTTAAATACATTTGTAGCGGCCATAAGTACTTATAGTTTACCCTAAATACTTGGGCTACTAACGACGAAACTTATAATTTCACGGTTAAAGAACTTTTTTATTTCATTATTAACATCTTGACTGACCTTTTCGAAAAGTTTTTGATAAGAAAATGATGATTTTTTCTGGTTCCTTTTCTTAGTTTTCTTTGCGTTTCGTAACCGTGTCGTGTTCGTATAGAAGTAAAGGAGTTTTCATTGCTTAAATTACGTAGGTATACTGTCATGTACAGATTTATAAGACGGTATAGATATAGACATAAGGCTTTTGAAGATGGAGGTTGTCATCCGGATGGAGTCCCAAGTAAATTGAATGTAAAGAATGGGACTACTTTGCCTAAGTCTTTATAAATATATATCTACATAGTAGGCGTGTGGCCTTTTTGTTTTACATAGAGATATTTATGATATACCTATATACTTACTACTCGATAGAAAATAGGAGCCACTAAGAATTTTGAACATTACAGGAAAACTAATTTCATGTTTATTAAAATATGTAAGTAGTCAATACTTATATAATTTTATAAGCCTTAACCAATGAAAGCCTTGTTTTACCGTTACTAAAAGGATAAAATGCACATTTTTTGTGAAAAAGACAGGTAAAATGTAAGATGTATACCTACAACTTGGATCTTTTTAAATCGAGAGTGAATAGACATCTTTTAGGTAAGCATGTTCCATCCTAGACAGCATCGGCACTTTCCATCAGGTAAGATTGTGGTCAAATGCTTACCTTTTCGTAATAAAAAAAAAGATGTGTACAATGTAAGACAGGTTGGGAATATGCTATCTTTTCCGGCCACCAAAAAAAATCAATAACAAACGGATTTTTAAAATTAATATTGAAAAGTACTAAATATTTACTCATTTAAACATTCCAATTAAAAATATAGTCACTTCCACTTTTTTTATTCTTGATGTACAGGACTTAAGAAAATTCATTTAAAAAAAAAGAATCCACGGGTACAGGATTTTTTGAAGGTAAGAAAAGATATTTAACCCAGCTGACATTTAAATATAGCAAACGAGGCACCAAACACCCTGTTATGACATTGTGCTTTTCACGGAACGTTAAATGATATACAAAACGACTGGGAATAGTAACAGTACAAAAGCGCCACTTCTAAACCAGTACGAAATAATTTCCAATAACTAATTATCACCTAATAGTTTTTTCTCACCACTGCTCAGAAATGTGGTAATAGATTTAAATGCAAATGCTTGATTAGTTAACGAAAATACAAAAATACCTAAATTCTTTATGTATCCCATCATCAGATAAATCAATTTTGGGACCAATCTAGAGTTATATACTTTTAATCACATGTTACAAACATTAAAGAACATACAACCGAATTGATAACCTCCTCCTCTTAAAATGAAGTGTCTCTCTTGAAGCAAAGTTGGTTAAAAATAATGCTCTGGCTAAGATCAAATTACTATGCTCAAAAATAAATAAGTTTCCTTATAAAAAACAAAAAAAGTGTTTTAAAATAATACATAAAACCCGCTCTTCATAAGCACAACAACGTAAACAAATTTATACGTATAAGTATAAACATATTATGAAGTGTTTAAAATCTACGACACGTGGTTATTCTCAATGAGAAGAAACAAACATAAATTATCGGCATCGATTTTGGTTAGGAAAGAAATGTTTTCATCGTTAATCTTGAAGTCCGAGATTCGCGCTACGAAAAGCAAATAAACATGATTTTCGAACGGAAAGATTCCGGTCCGATTCCAACTTGAACAGTTTTTAATAGGGTGTCATTAGTCAGCTAGGAATTCCGATGGATTCGACATGTCCAACAGTCCGATGATTGAAGTATAGTGTAACTTATAGTTATTGAAAAACTACAGCCGGGCTAGCACATGATTGGCGCAACAGTATCTCGTGGCGAGATAGACTACCCTTCCCTCTTTAATTAACAAAGTTAGAAAAAGACGGGTATTCTTTCTCGCCGCGAGATATTGTCGCGGCAATCATGTGCTAGGCCTACAGGACTCTGCACTGGGTGGTTAGCCAAGGGGCCAATCATTAACGCTCCGTAGCGTAGCGTAGTTGTCTCTCGCTATCACTCTTCCGTATTAGTGTGACAGTGACAGTTGTGTTTCGCTTGCTACGGAGCGTTAACGATTGGCACGTTGGCTACGCACCCTTAGGGTCTAGCCAAGAAGGCAATCGTTTGTGTCGTAGCAAAAGAAACGCCATCTATCTGTTTGTCTCACTACTATGAAAGAATGATAGAGAGATAGTTTCATTCGCTACAGCGGAAACGATTGTCACCTTGGCTAGGCCCCCAGAGGAAAGTAATTAGTTAGATATCTGCCGCGCGATGGATAACAACCGTGATAGCCATTGTATGTTTTGCATTAAATTTTTCACCGTACTATTGCGTAAAATTTTCAAATTTCAACCAGATTTTCAAATTTCAACCAGATTTTCAAATTTCAACCAGATTTTCTATATGATCTTGGTTAATTACAATTTTACGGAGTGTTATGGAGTTCTCCGTTTCAGCTTGGGTTTAAATGCTTTCTTAGGTTCAAATGTTCTCCTCTACAGTTCGCATTTCACAAAAAAATCTCATATTTATAGATGAAACTCCATAACAGATTGACGGATTTAGTTGCGGATTTTTGTAAATTATTTGTGATATGTTAGCGATCTTGGATAAATGTTATATTGATCACATTCAAGTTTAATTTTTCACAAAGTCACTGTTGTGTTCTCTAATAAAAACCTTACAAACCCTTTAGATTTCAAAACTAAAATGATAATATAGCGAAAACCAAAAACAAAATGGCGTCCTCAAACGGCAAAGACTCTAAAATGACGGCGTCAATAGACAGCCTAAAACTGTCAAGTAAAAACACTTCAGTGTGTTCGTCGAAGCATGCATCGTCAGAGTCTGTGCTGTCAAGGAGAGACAAGGACAGCATACAGATGCAGGAGTGTAAGAAGAAGCTGTTGAACGAGCAGATTATCATAAGGGATGAGAATGTGGTGCTGCGGTCGCCCGCGCAGAAGAAGATCGTCATGCCACCTACGGTCAACCATGAGGTAAGTTTAGAAGACTAAAACAAAAATATCTCGAGCATCTCCTGATGACGCCTTTTAGAGAGGCGAATACGTTTGGTACGTTTGGTGGTGGTTAGTTATATTTATTTGGGTATTTATTTTAGAGTTGGAATAGGAAATTAATTGCATGCAAAAATACGGAAGGAAGTATAACGGGTTAGAACTTAATAACTAGCACGTTATTATTTCGTAGATTAGCAAACTAATATCGCCAGTTGAGATGGCAACATAGCTTGACGTACATAGTAGGTGTTAATAATTTAGAAATATTGATACGCAATTGCAACTAGTTTAAAAGGTATCCTTTCTAAGAATCGGATGAGTAGTCAAACAAAGATCTGCTCTGTTAAAATAAACAACAAAACGGAGACCAACAATTAGAAAGGTCTAATTTATGATCTGCCTTCCCAATATTTATTTAAAGGCAATAGAATGCTAGCAAATATCACGTTACTGTACACAAGATCAAACTAATCTAGTATCTCGGCACATGACCTTACGGTTCATAACGCAATACGTATCGATATCTACCGTGGTTCTTTCAAATGATTTCAGGCAAACAACATGTGCACGCCACTCTGCGTCTGCTACGGGCGTTAGTGCATGGCGCTTAAAATTCCTTTCGAGAGCGAGAGGAGCGAGGCAGTACCAGCTTCCTGATGACGCCATGCGTTGGAAGGAGACAGCGCGAACGCGTCCTGTGCGAGCGATGCAATGCGAGTCACAGTAAGAAGGAGCGAGACGGCGCACTTGCAAGGAGACGTCGAAAACCCCCGGAGGGGTGTCGAGTGGAAATGACTCTTGTTACATTATACCTAAGGTTAAGATAATATGTAGATAATAAATAAAGTTGTAGTTGTTTAAGTCGGCCAAGTGAGTTAATGATGGGACACTCTGATCTTAGACCCGGCAAGGAGAAGTGTTTCCGACTGAGTTTAAATTGTCTCGACAATATTAGTAATAGTAGTAAAATACTTTCTTGTACACAAATAATATATTATTGGCAGTACTTGTATAAGTGGTTCCCGTTCTTGGCGACATAATCCAGTTAAGTACCTATGGTGTTGTTCTTGAAGCTAATATGTATAAGTTTCAGTTCATGAGGTTTACACAAATAACCGCCCAAGTTGCATTGTATCAAATGACAGCATATTTAACCCTTGCAAGTTCAATTCTTACTTGATAATCTGAATTCATTGTTGGGGCGATTCTAGAGAATTAGTAGCAGATTAATCAGTGAATTATCTTAGTTAAAATGCTCAAGTCAGCTCACTTATTTTGTATGATCTATTTTGAGCTTATAACATCGTATGTATGATGAGACAATTCATGTTAAATAAATGTCTAAATGAGTTCGATTCTCATTATTATTATATATTATGATTATTGCTCGACACAAAGGTTCAAATCTCTACAGATATTTTGATGTAAGTGAATTGCCGATGGAAATTCCTGATATTGTATCATTCATGTCATGTAGATCGAATTTAATATGTACATCTTAAAAAGTTACTCACCTAAACTGTGTATACTGTCTTGGAAATTTCGGTTAATAAAGTTACGAGTTATTGTATCGTTACCGTATTAAAGTGCATAAGCACAGATGTAATTATATGTACCAATTTAGATGATTAAGGGTCAAATCTTGGTTTTTCTGGGTTTTTACTTGATTTGACGAGCCGACGACAAATGTAATTCTCCCAGATAGGTATGGGCGTTAATTTATATTGTATAAAGATTTCATCAAATACTGATTATGTTTCAAACAATAAAAGGCATAGTTTGTATTGCATATATGTATTCCCGTAGTATAAAATTTACGAGTTCGCATTCATATCCAAATAATTGGCTTAACGTAACTGATGCCTTATAGTTTATTTTCATAGGAACGCACCATACCTAATAAAATTGCGATAATAAATATCAATTATATAAATCGCCATGCGCCTTTCTCTATCGACACCCCCAAGGTAGTTCAGACCTCTTCTATACAACAGTGATTACATCCAATTACTGACCTTTAATATCCAAAATTTAAAGTATGGTATATTTAATCAACCCCAATACCATCTCACGTGGCGCTGCGTGACCAGGATTCTAGATTTTGTGTCAAGAAATAAAATAGACACAACTAGAACAGAACTTTCCATTTTAAAAATCAAACACAACGTAGGAAACTTTAATTTTATTTTATATTGAATATGACGATCACTATGTTCAAATACCTATCAAGAGTCTGAAGGTCTGAGAGGGGCATTATAGGGATAGTAAATAAACTCCAGTTAAAATCATTAATTATTCTGAGGTTTGTTATGAAGTTTTATAATCAAAAATTCCAAGACAGTGTACCTACTTTTACATCATTGAATTTTATTTTGTGTGTGTTTTGTGTACAGTGACGTGGGTATTTTTAGCTAGATTGAAATTTTAATAGTCAATTGTAATTTAAAATATTATCTCACTAATTTAGATTAGAACGTACAATTCGTTTGAAAATTTAAAGGTTGCTAATAGGCGAGAAATAGGTACCCAAGCAACGTAAATACGCTGAGAAGAAGGATTTCGATTGAGGCGAGTCATTCATACCAGCAACTTTAGTCTAAAGATTGGAGAGGGGTAATCTACAATAAGCTTTTTCCCTAATTCAAATTAAGTAGCTTGACCTAGTGTATGATTGTGCGTATTTTACAGTCCCAGCAGATAATTAATTTTAATATATAGCGTTTGATTACATCGTTCCTTGAACTGTCTTTTCGTAGCGAGATGTCTGGACAATAATATGAATAGAGGATCTTCCCGGAACGTTCAATATTAGATATTGTTTGAATGCAATAATGGTGTTGTATAAATGTCGACCTTAGGACGTAATGAAATAGAGTTACTGATAGTTGGCTGTTATGGGTTAAACAGGCGTGGTATATTATAATTTTTGACTAGAGAGTGAAATGAATAGATCGTGATCCGATGTTGCCGATAAGTAAATCAGATTATTGACCAGATTCGTAATTTTGTGGTAAAGAAGACCGAGTCGGTTATTGTGGTGTTATGTAGATAAATTTTGTAGAGATGAGCTAAAGTCAATGTTATTATTTTATTAGAGGTTGACAAAGTTAAATCAAAATCGCTCATAAGGAACCGAGTAGTATTCGTTCGTGAATGTAGATAATTTTGAGGAATTCAATTCATAATTTATTCCAAAAGGCATGTACCTAGATAAATATGGACGTAGTAGATTGTAGTATGTATGTATGTCCCATAGACCTAGATAAATATGGACGGATATTTTGTGAGCCGAGTAAAAGTCATTTTATTATTTAATACACTAGTTGATAGTACATTTTATTAGCTTTGGTTAACGCTGTAATAGGGTACCTTACAAAGCAGGTGTAACCGTAAATAACCACGTCTTATAAATCACTAACGATAAAGTTGAAACAAATATTCCACAGCCGCTCGAATTCTATAGAAACTTAGCTTTGAAGGATAAAAGTTACAATTTGAGTTAAAATTATCAGTTACGAGTTTACGATATTAATTTAATTAGTAAAGAGAGGTGGACCACCCTTGTGGTGATATTATACATAAGTCACTTAACGTGTATAACAAGAGGATCAATGATTAACATCAGGCACGTAAGCAGTTCAGTTAGATACCTAGAACTTAGTCTAACACATAGAATTTTACACAAGTTAGCGGAAGGTTTATTCGCATAGCAATAAATAGACGGACCATTTAATATTATAGATACATACGCATCATTTATTACATTTATCTTCTTTTAATGAGAGTTACCATATAATTAATTATTTGTCGTGGTTGTATTTCACACAAAATGCGTTTATATAAATATATATACTAAAGATAATAACTATCACAAACTTATCATTTATTATTGCCCGTTTTAAAAGTTATTCCCTAGATAACAATGAAAGCCCATTCTTCGTACATATTCCATTTTTGTAGTTGCAATTGTTTTAGAGCGGCTCACGAGAGGCAAATAAGCTGTCATTAGTGCGGTTGAACAGACAATAATAAGAAATATATATATATAATTGATAATATGTGCCTGGCTTTAATAAGCGACTAGATTTGATCCTAGGTAGAAAAGCTCTGATGTGCATTGATAGTTATGATGCGATTAGAGGCAATACACGACGACGCTTCGGCCTGACTGTGAACGGCCTCTAATACGCCTCTTGGGCTCAATTTTAATTCACAAATATCTAATGTATATTATTTGCAATCATTGAGGGCTTTCAGCTATTAAATTGTGGGGTTTAAGCCGTTACTACTGTAACCGCAGGCATAGGGACTCGATTAATTGTCAGTACACATCAAGGTTATACGGCCTGCGTAGAATAACCTGATCCACCTGAATTGAAGCGCTGAGGGTTGGCGATGGCCACAAAAAAAAAAAAAAGTAATAATAATGGTACCATTTAACATCAAACACAATCACAATCCAACATTATATAGTGCACCTGTGCACTCCGCTGACCCTCCATACAAATGCTACGTAGCTGTTGAATATAAACTGGACACAGGCTCTTCGTGGGTGGTGCAAACGGGATCAATTCTAGAAGTTTTGGCGTTGCAGATGACAAAGACCCGGTCTAGTCAATCAAATCTATTGTCATTTACGCTTAGGAGTACCTGTACCTGCGCCCCTCCTCTATTGGACGCAATAGAGCTAGGGAATTAAACAACTCTCGTAATAGACGAATGATATTTATAGCAGGTCATGTCCAGCTCCATGAGGAAATGACTCTGAAACGTGTGGTCAGGCCATTGTCTGTTCAAACTATTATTTCTTTAGCAAAAGTTCAATTGTCTTACTAAATTTTATAGACAAAGTTAAGACAACAGTATATACATCTCTACTATAACACAATTTAAAGACCCTGAAGAAAAACATAATTACAAAAGGGTTATGTTTTCATGAGTATAGACTTACTAAATAAAGTAAAAATATTTCACGAAATAGAGGAACAATATTTCACCATACTACAAGATATTTATATATCGTATCAGTTGCAGTTTTGTCAAAATTGGGATAACATAGACATGAAATAAGTTTGTTTTACATGCAGTTTTATGAAGCGAGATCTCTTGACAAAATATAGGCGTTGTTAAATTGTCAGTAAATATAAACTTGATCGGTAAATAGTTAATATCAGAAACGACCTACGAATGATAGTTAAAGTAAAATTAACAAACTAGAGGTATTACGTGTGAACCTTGTATGAAGGAATCTCTGGCCAGAGTATTGCGTGAATTTGTAAGGTGAAGGATGAATATATCTTATAATATCTTAAAATCTTCACAGGTGACGGGTGAAATAATAAGATTGTATGGTGATGAATGAGTCAAGAGATCTTGTTGTTATAAACTGTAACTTACGGGCTCAGTAATTATTTTTAAATTAATTTATAATTATATAAACGTATAATGTTGAATATACAACGTTAATTAAATTCCTTTTCCACATAGGAACGACGTTCGAAGATTTCGTATTGAGAGGTATATTTTTAATTCGTTAAAGTTATGTAACGGCTTTAGTTAAAGTATACGCTAATTTGTTATCTCTTAAGATATCTAGCGCATAGAGGAGAGTCATTCATAGCCATAGTCAGGTAGTCCACTTAAGAGATGGGCGCCGGCGCTAGGTAGTTATTGTTCGGGTTTATGACCCACTTAGAATAGTAGGACCGCAGTAAAAGGGGTGCTTAACGCTATTGTATAGGGAAAATAGTTTGAGGTTCTTGTGTAAGGCAGTGTTAGTTACAATAGGTTTATGATAGGGTTACGGGAGTAGGTCAAGTAGCTAGTTGATCGTATTATTTTTGTTGTAGACGACCAAAAGGAGGGTTATACGTTTTGATCGACTACAAGAGAGGGGGGTGAGATGGCAACATAGCTTGACGTACATAGTAGGTGTTAATAATTTAGAAATATTGATACGCAATTGCAACTAGTTTAAAAGGTATCCTTTCTAAGAATCGGATGAGTAGTCAAACAAAGATCTGCTCTGTTAAAATAAACAACAAAACGGAGACCAACAATTAGAAAGGTCTAATTTATGATCTGCCTTCCCAATATTTATTTAAAGGCAATAGAATGCTAGCAAATATCACGTTACTGTACACAAGATCAAACTAATCTAGTATCTCGGCACATGACCTTACGGTTCATAACGCAATACGTATCGATATCTACCGTGGTTCTTTCAAATGATTTCAGGCAAACAACATGTGCACGCCACTCTGCGTCTGCTACGGGCGTTAGTGCATGGCGCTTAAAATTCCTTTCGAGAGCGAGAGGAGCGAGGCAGTACCAGCTTCCTGATGACGCCATGCGTTGGAAGGAGACAGCGCGAACGCGTCCTGTGCGAGCGATGCAATGCGAGTCACAGTAAGAAGGAGCGAGACGGCGCACTTGCAAGGAGACGTCGAAAACCCCCGGAGGGGTGTCGAGTGGAAATGACTCTTGTTACATTATACCTAAGGTTAAGATAATATGTAGATAATAAATAAAGTTGTAGTTGTTTAAGTCGGCCAAGTGAGTTAATGATGGGACACTCTGATCTTAGACCCGGCAAGGAGAAGTGTTTCCGACTGAGTTTAAATTGTCTCGACAATATTAGTAATAGTAGTAAAATACTTTCTTGTACACAAATAATATATTATTGGCAGTACTTGTATAAGTGGTTCCCGTTCTTGGCGACATAATCCAGTTAAGTACCTATGGTGTTGTTCTTGAAGCTAATATGTATAAGTTTCAGTTCATGAGGTTTACACAAATAACCGCCCAAGTTGCATTGTATCAAATGACAGCATATTTAACCCTTGCAAGTTCAATTCTTACTTGATAATCTGAATTCATTGTTGGGGCGATTCTAGAGAATTAGTAGCAGATTAATCAGTGAATTATCTTAGTTAAAATGCTCAAGTCAGCTCACTTATTTTGTATGATCTATTTTGAGCTTATAACATCGTATGTATGATGAGACAATTCATGTTAAATAAATGTCTAAATGAGTTCGATTCTCATTATTATTATATATTATGATTATTGCTCGACACAAAGGTTCAAATCTCTACAGATATTTTGATGTAAGTGAATTGCCGATGGAAATTCCTGATATTGTATCATTCATGTCATGTAGATCGAATTTAATATGTACATCTTAAAAAGTTACTCACCTAAACTGTGTATACTGTCTTGGAAATTTCGGTTAATAAAGTTACGAGTTATTGTATCGTTACCGTATTAAAGTGCATAAGCACAGATGTAATTATATGTACCAATTTAGATGATTAAGGGTCAAATCTTGGTTTTTCTGGGTTTTTACTTGATTTGACGAGCCGACGACAAATGTAATTCTCCCAGATAGGTATGGGCGTTAATTTATATTGTATAAAGATTTCATCAAATACTGATTATGTTTCAAACAATAAAAGGCATAGTTTGTATTGCATATATGTATTCCCGTAGTATAAAATTTACGAGTTCGCATTCATATCCAAATAATTGGCTTAACGTAACTGATGCCTTATAGTTTATTTTCATAGGAACGCACCATACCTAATAAAATTGCGATAATAAATATCAATTATATAAATCGCCATGCGCCTTTCTCTATCGACACCCCCAAGGTAGTTCAGACCTCTTCTATACAACAGTGATTACATCCAATTACTGACCTTTAATATCCAAAATTTAAAGTATGGTATATTTAATCAACCCCAATACCATCTCACAGTTAAATAAACATACAACACATCTGATGGTGGGACTATAAAAAGCTGTACAATTCTTTTTTGAAACCCCCTCTAATGCATTATTTTTAAAAATCCACGACTAGAATTACACTCAATAGACGGAGCATTAGCGGAAAGAAAATTTTGTAAAACTGCACAGTGCGTGACTATTTTCTTTCTTTTTCTTCCTCAAAGTTTAACAATTTACCTACATTAAGTACGTCTTTTTAACTGGCTGAAAGACAGCAAATTATTCTACATGGTTAGGTACGTTTATTGCATGGATATAATTTAATACAAAATGCGGCCATATTAGATTATATCTTCAAGGTCTCGCCTGCAAACCTACTCAATACTAATGGCGCGCGTGTCAATAATGCGGGATAATCTCATTTATTGGCCGGGTCATTACTTTGCTAATAAAATTTATATAATTTTCTTAAGAATTTCAATTGAATGCTAGGGTAGCATTAGAACTCGTTCCACGCCCTGGAGGTCGATTCGAATTTAAAAAGTTATAGTTTTGAACTGGTTTTATACCACCTCGAAGATTGTCTTGGTGATTACCGTGCGCTTCACGCACGACTGTTTTCATTTCGCATGCACCATTCAGTCGTATCAAAATAATATCAAAATCATAACACACTATTTAATGAGAATCGGCTCCTTGTATAGTGCCGTGTTTCATAGTAATTACTAAAACTCCACCAAACTTTGAAAGTACGGTTTTGCTTATAAAATAGGTTTTTTGCTCCAAAGAGGTTTTTACGTTAAAAACTTTTTACCAGTTGATTAATTACTAACGGAAACACTCTTCATATAATAATTTAGTCCTTGTGTCTTTGGAATAAGGTTTACGTAATGTAATTATCATCATCATCAATCTTCCTGGCCGTATCCCGCATTGGCGACTCCATCAACAATTCTTATCCAGATTTTGAATTGCCCTAATGTGGCTCGCAAAACCAAATGTCTTGAAGATGCGGTCACACGATGCGCAATGGAGTTGTCCCGTCGGTATCAAATCAATACAAAAGAAATAGATCATTGTGCAAAGAGCGGGGTAAGTAAAATATTGGAAACGAGGGGAAAGACCCGAGTTTGCAATATTCTTACCTCCGGGGTTACATACAATGTTTTTCATCACACATGCGAAGAAAAAACCGAATTTTAATCGAAATAATTTTTAAATACGGCGACATTTCAAGCATTCGTCCGCCATATTGTCATTCTTTGATAGGTTTATTGTCATTGTAGGCATAGACTTATCCGGCATTCAGCCACGATTGAAAATTCTGTAAAAATATTATAAACGGCTATTAAATTATTAAAATCAAATATGTTTTGACATAAACAATGAAAATAAATTGTAATCGTCAGTATTTTAAAAGTAAAACTTATTTATACCTACTTTTTTCGTATGAATTAGTGACAAAATTAAAAAAACAAGCTATAACTCCTTTTTTTCACAATCCATAACTCCCGCGGGAACAATACATACATTTGTTCTTCAGTTTACTTGCTGAAATAAGATCTTTTTCGAGTAAGGGTGATGAAATTTAATTTCATCACACTAACACTTAAATTTTATCACAAGACCTCTTTGATTATTACAAGAACTCTCAGGTTTACAAATTTTAATTCATTTTTTCTTATGCAAATTTATATTTTACGCGCAAAATAATCGAGGCAAAGTTTTGCTTTGTTGAACTTGCCTTACAAGTTGGAGTGCTATTCGACAAGGACAAAGGTCTATTGTAGTGTGTCATTGAAACTTATATGTACTAATATTGTTAAAGTCAATTAATTTACATAATAGATATTACAGTAAATCTAAAATCGATCTTTGAGGAATTGTACCAATGATACTGGCGGTATTTCCTCGTTGTATCGCAATGCTGATACGTTGTGCGAGCAAGCCTTCAGCTCTTCGGTCACCAGTTACGTCAAACAGACGCTTCGCGATTTCTGCAAAAAACTTGTCAAGCAAGAAACTTGTCTTGTTCAGTACCCCTAGTGTAAATTTGATCGACATCATAACGTGACGAACGCGTTTGCGTTAAGTCTCATTTTGTATAGGATTTTGAGTTTCCAAAACGTCCCGCTTGGCGCGCTCTTTCTAAATCCAATACAAAATGAGACTAAACGCAAACGCGTACGTCACGTTTCGAAATCGAATTTATTTACACTAGGGGTACTGTAAGTCAATTTCTAGAGCTAGTATAAGTAAAATACGAACTTATTGGGAAGTAAACCTTTGTCTTATATTGTTAAAAACATTACATGTACTTATTATTTTAGGCAGTCGAATAAAAATGGCGTGCTATATATACATTTTATATCCACTGGACTATTTTCTCATGCATCGAAAGCTGGTAGTGTGTTTATGACTTTTAAAGCCAAAACTGCTTATAGTTAAAAAAATAAAAAAAACGTACTTAGAAAATAAAGTGCTCTAGAGCAGAAACGGATCTTTTTTTGCTCACTTTTTAGAATATCAACGACCCGCTTTCAAAGCATGTGAAATGAAAAAGAGTATATTCATTTTCACTAGGGCCACAGATATATACCGTATTTTTTGACATTTAGATTTTATTCTAGAAAGGTTCTAGACTAGTATTTTTATACAATTTTGATGTTTGACGATTCTTTTGTGAAATTCTTATTATTACGTTTACCATATCTATAATAGTTCAATGTTTTTTTTATAACAATAATAACTGCATCAATAAATTGCTCTGATATTTAGATTAAGATGATATTTGTAAAATTTGACGATTTAAAAGTGCTTGTTGCTAGGCCTATTTGAATAAAGAATATTTTGACTTTGACTTTGACTTTACTTACTTAAAATAGCCAAACTAGTTCCAGTCAAGAAAGTAATTTCTATTATAAATCTGACCTTCACCGAGCCTGTTACTGACAGGCACTCCCTATCACTTGATGTGCTAGCTAATATCTTACAGTCTTCGAACAGTTCAGACAAAAACACGTCTTAACTTAAAGCTATAAGACTCATAATAGTAATATGATAAAATACCGACAACAAAAAAGAAAGAGAAAGCTAGTGTTAGCAACACGACAAAAATATGGCTCGTTGAGCTCAATTCAGATTCAACAATTTATGATTTTGAATTGTTTTTTTTTTCGATCCTTGACAATCCTATTGGTGATTGGCGTGCTTCTATCCCGCGACTTTTACTTCATTTCGTATGCGGGCGTTTTTAGGGTTCCGTAGCCAAATGGCAAAAAACGGAACCCTTATAGATTCGTCATGTCCGTCTGTCTGTCCGATTATGTCACAGCCACTTTTTTCCGAAACTATAAAAGCTATACTGTTCAAACTTGGTAAGTAGATGTATTCTATGAACCGCATTAAGATGTTTACACAAAAATAGAAAAAAAAAACAATAAATTTTAGGGGTTCCCCATACTTAGAACTGAAACTCAAAAAATCTTTTTTCATCAAACCCATACGTGTGGGGTATCTATGGATAGGTCTTTAAAAATGATATTGAGGTTTCTAATATCATTTTTTCTAAACTGAATAGCTTGCGCGAGAGACACTTCCAAAGTCGAAAAAAAGTGTGTCCCCCCCCCCTGTAACTTCTAAAATAACGGAATGAAAAATCTAAAAAAAATATATGACATTACCATGCAAACTTCCAACGAAAATTGGTTTGAACCAGATCTAGTAAGTAGTTTTTTTAATACGTCATAAATGGTACGGAACCCTTCATGGGCGAGTCCGACTCGCACTTGGCCGCTTTTTTCGAGAATCGGCCGTCCTCATTCCTGTTAAAAATCTGGACTTTCTTTGGCTCATTCTACTCAGAATCGAGAGCATTCTCCATCCTATCATAAAAAAATGTCCCTATATGTCCGTTCCATTACGTCACGATTTAGTGTGAAATTTTCTTTTACTTGTATGACCGTGACGTAGTAGAAGCTACAATTTCCATACAAATTTTTATCACCAAGATTTATAGTGATTCTGAATTGAAAGAACCCAAAAACCATAGGAGATTCAGATATATTTTAAACATTTTTTTTAAACGCCCGTGCTTGCCCTCTACGTGAGCAATCACCAAGGTCGTATCAAAATACACGTCGCTATCGTGCCCATCGTTCACGCTCCGTGACGAACGATGCGCAACTGTCACAGTCGCACTAATATGGAAGAGTGATAGAGAGAGATGACTACCCTACGCTACGGAGCGTTAACTATTGTAACGTTGGCTACGCGACCTGGGGCTCCTGATCAGCCCGATTCGAAGAAAACGAATGAGATACGATAACGATAAGTTCTGGTTTAGATAAGTTCTCATTTAGATATCGTTAGAATGTCGTATAATTGACAGAAGCAGCTCGATTTGGGCAACCAATGTCACTTTGTCGTTAGAAATATCGTAGATAGATCTCATTGGGATCACAGCGGAAACGAAATGAACGTCAATGTTGACATGTCGTTTAGTTATAGATCTTTTAAAGATCTCTCCCAGATCTTAAACGTGTTCTTCGAATCGAGCCGTGAGTCTTTAGTTAAATCGTTTATTCTGGTAGAACGTTTTTTACGTCGTACCTAGATGGTTGTGATGCTACGGCGTAGGCTCTCGTAGCGCGTAGCGTTTGAGAATGCTTGATGTTTAGTTTTTCAGACCAATTCGAGCGTACACTGACATCAGAATGATATTTGAATTATGTTAATCAACATACCACATAGTATAACCAACACTATATAAAAGTGAATTCAAGCGCCTTATGCTTATAAATCTTAACTTCATATCAGTGGCGGATCGTTCAAAGAACTCGATTCCCATCGGCTTGTCTAATTTCAGCCCGTTGAGTACTTTCACGATCGATTCATGGAGAAAAGGAAAGCAAAATTAGCTCCGGGTTCCCTACGAATATTTGTGACGCACCGCCACTGCTTCATATATATATATATTGTTAAGTAGTCCAATTTCTTAGTCCAATGTGTATTCGCATCTCACATTTTGAGGGTGACACGCAATGTACATTGAACAAAGAAATCGGACAGTTGGATTACCATCCTAACCTAATTACGTACTTACTTGTGAGAGGAAATCCCTTATCGCGTAAAGAGGTGCTCTATCGGTTTTTAATATTTTAATCTCTAATATCTACCTACGTGTATATTATACGAGTGTTTGCTTATCACAGCCTACTATGTCGGTTCTCTATTCGTTGGCGCTTTTTGCTACAAAGCGGAAAAAGTGTGTTTTCGACTACGAACGCAGCGCGTACCTTGCGCTGTCAGTGAATCTGTTAAGAAATTCGCTTCGATAATGCTAATCAAGTGAAATTATATGGCAACTGGCCCTGCATAATCAAACGGTCGAAGCATTTTGGTTCAATCGGTTACCTGACCAAAGCTGTTAAAGAATTATTTGCAAATATTCAAAAAAAAAAAAGTTTGTGTGTCGTGGATCACTTGGTTCGATGGAAGTATATATATTATTATTAATAAACGTAGTATACTACTGATTAACAAATACAAAAAAAACTTAATCGACCAAATAATAACGAATCTGCTCACAAAATTTAACTAATCAGTCCAGAAATGCGACTTATAGGAGGAAGAACAACTAGCCATAATATTTTTTATTGTACAAGCTGAAACTGACACGCTTAGTTCGATCTTCACACCCACTTAGTTGATAAGAAATATGAAATTTAAGTGCTAGAATAATACAAAAAGTAATATCTGCATACACGACTACACGTCCTGGGATTGAACCAGGATCGTCGTTGCTACCACCTATTTCTAAGCGGCTGTTTGGTAACTGCGCTATAGGATATACGTAAGTCTGTGAAATTAGGCTACTTATTCTCGAGAAAAACTTTAAACAAACAAGGGCCGTGACGGAAAATCTAACATTTTTTTTCCCCTAGCCCCCATCCGCCAACCGTCCGATAAGCAACTTCTTTTTTTTAATACTACGACGGTGGCAAACAAGCATACGGCCCGCCTGATGGTAAGCAGTCTCCGTAGCCTATGTACGCCTGCAACTCCAGAGGAGTTCCATGCGCGTTGCCGACCCTAAACCCGCCCCCCCTCGTTGAGCTCTGGTAAAACTTCGTTCCAATTATGAAATATTTATACAAGTTGTAAGAAGAAAGGCGTACCAAAAAAGTATTTATATCTAACTAGCATATTACGAACATTGTAGATTATTTGAAATTGTCTTTTTACAAGCTTCTACTCGTTTATCATTATCACAATTGTGATAAAGCCTTTATAGAACATTTTCCCAGGGTTTTTTGCATATAACCCGTAAAACAAAGCGCGTAACAAATGCGTCAGTCGGGGCACCGCCATAAATCCCTTGTTTTAATAAAACGTCGTTTGAATGATATTACTCGGTCCTACAACCCGTCACACGGACCCTCTCAGTTGGAATCACAGTGGCCAGTTTAACTACAGTACGTCTAATTACAAGTAAATTATTTAGAAGAAACTAAAACAGTAGAAGTAAGCTGCAGATTTCAATTTTAGCCGATTATACAGTGTGTAAATCTAATACGGGCGATAAATTAAACCAGACATAGACCTCATTAGTGTAATCATTAATTAAGATGTTTTTTTATTAATTTTTGAAAATTTTATCAGCAGCAATGTGCTGTAAACATGGTTGCGTTACCAGAAGATCTATTCGAAACGATTACTACGCATTTACAAACTTACCTAATATCCGTAGGAACAATCACATGTTAGTATTACACTGCGTTTCATGTTTTGTGTCAACGAGCATTTAACGCGAGTGTGTTTGCATTACATTGCGGGCCAAATTATTTTGTATGGATAAAATGTTATATAAGTAAAAATTATCTAATTACAATTCTTATGTCCTATACTAACCACCGTTAAGAGCTTCGCCCGTATTAGATTTACACACTGTATTTATTTTATGATACTTACAGATTATGTTAGTGTGTCAATCTACAAGAATGTATATTTTAATCATCTCTATAGATGTTTTAAACACAGAAACGACAGAGTTAAATGTCTGTAAAATAGGCTTCGCGATAGTACTCGTAATCTATACGAAGGGACTTTAAGTTGCATCTATAGCACTCCCTAACGCCAATGACCTTCGATCTGAATCCCTTGGTTTTCTAATGTTTTTGTGATAAGCTTATTAACAGCAAAGGCTGTAAGCAATATAGTATACCATATTTACTTCAAAGTTGACTGTCTTTGAGATATTTGGCATCAAAGTTGAACAATTTTAGGCCAGAAAACTGGTTTACTAGCCATAACTTTTGTGTTAATTGGTTTTAAATTAAAATCTCTGACCAGTTTTTAGAGACAAAGACGAACTCAAATGTGTAGATTTCATACATGTATCCTTCACAGCAATCTAGTAACGAAAAAAAGTTTAGAAAATGTTTAAAAAATATATAAAAAAATAAGTGATTATTTCTTTCAAAATCTGGTAGAACAGAATGGAGATAAAAGATTGAAGAACCGAAGCCGTTTGTCTTATAATTCTATCTATAGTGAAAGTGTAGGAGTAACGACTCAAAACTAGTCAAAATCGATCATAACTGCGGGGAGCCCATTAACTGAATGTCTGAAGACCAGAATTAAGGCCCCGTAGGTTCGTGTTATTCTCTCACCCTGACTGAGCGTAAACGTTAGCGAGATGGATGTGCGTGCTCGGGATCAGGGATATTTTGTTTTTTTTTTTTTTGTTGGTAGTTTTAAAAAAGAAAAACGGGCAATAGGCCGGCTAAGCCGGGACAAAGCTAGGAAGAAGTTTTAAAAAAGAAAAAAATAATCGCGGAATTCCCTCAAAAATTAATTTGCGCATTTTGGAAGCAGCTTTGTCCATTTTAGCTTTTGTGCATAAGTTATTACAAATTTTTAAAGTGTGTTTTTAGACCTATGTTCGTAATTATTATCTAAAAAAAGCAATACGGTTTTTCAAAAACCTACTCTCTGAACCTTTTTTTATACTACGTCGGTGGCAAACAAGCATACGGTACGCCTGCAACTCCAGAGGTAGGATCGTGGTAGGACCGCGCGTAATCGACATATAAAATAAAATAAAAATAAGAATAGTAGACAGAAAATTGACAGTTCCAGCAAACTTTAGCGTTTCCATACTTTCATACTGTTGGCAATCACCCGCCTACGCCCGAGGGGCCGAAGATAGGCGAAGTAGATATATAACGGATCGGACAACCGATATTGATGATAAATACGAGAGTACCTGCAGGCTATTTGAGCTCTTTTGCAGCTATTCCAGATGAAGAAGATATTGTCAAATATATGATTGAGGTTTTCAGAATAAAGTATACCATTTTTTTTTTCGAAAAACTTACAACTTTGGGTTATTTCGACTCCGAATCACGAATACTATTGATTAAAATAGAATTAAAATATACTTACCCCAGTTTTTCATACAAATTTTGGATGTTAATTTTGTGTCGGTCAATACACAATGTATGTGAAAATCCGTCACAAAATGTCAATTTTTTCGGACACTTTTTCGAATTGGTAGAAATAACCCAAAAGTTGATGGTTTTCCGAGAAAAGCAAATCACTTTTATCGGAAAATGCTCGATTGACCATATATTTAAAATTAAATTAAATCTTTTAACAAAGTAGGTATGTTAATAATTAATCACTTCTGTTTGAGTTGAGTTGTTTTACCCTTATATTGCTTTAATGACTATCCATGTTGAAAATATGATCGACATGGATCGATGACGATGAATATCAACCAAAGAAACTTCGCAAAAAAAACAGAAGTTTGTGCTTGTAAATATCTCTTAATGAGTATAACAAATACAGGTAGGTTCAGTCTTTAATAAAACTGCGTAAGAACAATGAGGCTAATTCCGTCATAGGGAATATTCCGTCCATAAAGGTATATTTCTTACCGGATGAATTTAAAGGTAAAAAATACAATATATAAGAAAATGACGAAAGCTTGGCTGTTGAAAAATGTTTCTACACTATAAGCGAGTTCCTTAATAGAAAAGATTTATATGATATTATTTGTATATAATCAGGCTAGTTTAATTACGTACATTTGTATACCAGTTTGTAGGCACAATGTGGATACCTGATGTATTTACATATTGTAAATAGTTTTAAGACCTCTTTGTGAACTCACTATTGACAAATAATCAATCTTTGATTTTCAATCATAAAAAATAAAACTACCTGCTTTTGATTGCTGAAACTATACTGAAAGCAATCCCTGCTTTGTCAATGAAATTATCAATTTCGTTCGTTGTTCGAGAAAAACGCTAGTGGACGGAATTGGTCCTATGACGGAATTATCCATATTGACCTTACAATCAATGACATTTCTGATAATGTTAAGTTTAAGAGTTTCTGACGGTGTTTCATATTTAAACAATCGCAATTTGCCCACGCGAGAGACATTAGACTACATTAACGGGTCAGTGAGAACAAATAGGCATTTCAATACATTTCGACGTGGGAGCTGGGTATCTTGAAATATAGGGCCGAGGCGGGTCAATACAGAGAGCCTACCGCGAACCACGTTCGACGTGTTGCCTCCCTGTCACACTTAAGTGCGAATTTACAAGTGCGACAGAGAGGCAACACGTCGAACGTGGTTCGCGATAGGCCCTCAGGTACCTACTAATACAGTGGGTTTCTTGTTTGAGTGCCCCGGATATTATTCAACAACTTAATAAATTTATCTTCTAATGACCAAAGTTTGACTTTCAGTAGTATTTACTGTTAATAATTACTTGGTAGATACATAGGCACCACAAGCGGCTTTCTGATATCTATCAAGACAAGCTTTTCGTTAGACTTGGATTATGTGCAGAAACAAATCATTATCGACCTGCGGAGGACTACCTAGCTATAAAAATAAGTTTATGATCTTTTGAATTGAATTGAATTGAAATATTTATTTCAAACTTGACGTCCATAGGGTTAGGTAACAATGACTTATGTATCTAGAGTTACTATTACAGTTAATTAGACAAAACAAACAATTGGACAAAACATTACATAGTATTTATAAGTTTCGCGGCAAACAAAACTTTCTTCTTCTTTAACAAAAAAATAAAAAAACCGACTGCACAGTTTGAAACACTATTATAATTATTTACGACCATAGTGCATCTTATAACAACCAGTGGTTCTGTGAGCTGTAGACCTCGCGTTGATCTTAGAAAATGTAAAAGTGAAAAACACTTAAGTCGTTGAGTCGTCATCATAGTGAAATCACAATGGTCTTATGCGCCATAGATGCTATAAGTCATGCCAATTTTCGCAAGTTGAAAAGATCCAAAAACCGGATCGACAAATAAATTATATTTAATAATAGAATCTGGTCACAAAATTTAATGAGAATCGGTTGAAAATTGCGACCTATAAGAGGAAAACATCCGGACATAAGAAAGCAAGAGTTAAAACGGAGATCTTCGCTAACGCTTCGGTCACTTACAATGCAATAATTATCCCACAGACGTGAAATAAGTTGAGGCGTTCCATTCTGGTCTTCATCGGCAGTTCCATTTGCAAATGCTTGATTTATAGATGAAAATACAAAAATAACAACAAAATACAACCAAATTGAGAACCTCTTTTTGGGAATTTAAGGTTAGTTTTCGGTGATATCAAAAAATTATACTCACATTATATAGCTACATTCAACAATGCGGTTAAAAACAAAACCCAGTTTACACTGCACTCTCTTGAATCTTCTTAATCAACCGAGCTGCCAAACGCAGATAAAGTCCAACTTTCATGAACCGGAGTAAAATTTTCCATTACAATTAGAGCGGCCTTGCTAACTTCTTCTTCTTCACGTGCCATCTCCGTCCAGGAGGTTGGCGACCATTCTAACGAAAGACTTAAAAAGAACAGCTGCAACATTTATTTTCAAGATGTTTCATCTTATCCTGATTACATAAGGCGGGTTTAAACTACAATCCAAGTAACTTGTATAAGTGTAGTAAAGAATGTTCAAATTTAAGTTTCGAAACTTTGTGCCCACAGGCGGCCATATGTCAAAACCAGCGGAATAACTCACAGCTTGAGAAAAATGGCGGCGAAAATATATTAAAGATTAGGTTGGGATTACTTACGCTCCTCGCTCCTACTTTCGTTCACAGTTTTTGTCATATCTTCCTCATAGATATATGTACTATTGATGAAGACAACAAATTTTCAGCTTAACTCGGACATTAGCCGCGCATTTCATCATCCGCTGATTGTTTACTCTCCTCTCATCTACCAGCGATCCGCACAAATGGCTGCAACAGAACAAAATAGAGAGTTCACTCGTACATCATGATATGATAGGCATAGAGAAATAAGATGCTCAATACCAAGCTAATAAGACGGGTATAAGCGAGCACTCTAAACATACTTCTCTATGGTACAGATGCTACCTTACCCGTCTCAGTCGCTTAGATATGAGATGCAAAATGTCAGGAATACATTCTTTTCCAAACCGCTTCCAGATTAAAACCTAAATAGGTCAGGTTTGTCGCCTTACGAATTGTTTTCGCTAATTTAACAATTTTCCTGACATTTTCGCGTTAGCTCATGTATTAAACGCTTTGCTTTGTACCTATATGCATAAAAAGGTCAGACCAAGATAAGTTGGTAGCGATTTTGATAGCCCAAACGGTGCAAGTGTCAAGTAAACATCATAATTTCATAGAACACACCTTAGTAATTTTCGTACGACGTGTTTGTTTACGCATTAAGTAGCGTTCACACAGATTGAAGTATCTGCACATGTATTTTTGGACACGTCTATCTTCGCACCACTAAGCTGTGGTCATTAAAATGGCTGTCACTACGGATTAAGTAAGCCGTAATAAGTTTGGATTTAAAGGCGCGGACAATATAAAACCGGCCAAGACAATATAATACGGCTAAAGATGTCGAGTATCTTGATACTTCAGAATAACTTTTTGATGATGGTTAAATTGACCAGGCTGAAATGTCAATTTTTGAATCGATTTTTGCTTAGCGAACTTAGCGTTTGACATATCGGCTTCGGTCTACCGCTGGGGACGAATTTTACATACAATATGTAGCATCCGCGCGCGTGCGCCCGTTTCGTGCACCCGCGGCCGCTAGCGGATGCCCTAAAATTAAATAACAAGTTTTTTTGATAAAATTTTTACTTTCTGGTTTTCTCTCGAGTTGTAATTAAGCGTGATGTTATTTTGCAGGTGTAGGTACATTAAGTTTGAATAAGACCTTTAAATACATAAATAAGTTAAATGATATCAGCAGCACTGGTTTATCAGCTGATGGTTCCAAAGCAGAGATCATTGCGATAGATGTACTCGTACCTACAAAATATCAGTGGCTTTTAGTGACCAGAAATATGATCTTTTTGTAGGCTCTAAAATAAATACTATCAAATATACCCGATGACGGTACATTAGGCTGTCATGCATACATGGTTTCGTACGAGTATGAACTAGTTACTAGAGGCTTAATATAAGTTTTCCAGCTCCGCAAGTTTCGAGGCCCGCTGCTACTCAGACTCGCTTCGCTGATCTTAAACACTGCCTCATCAGTCATTCTGTTTACTCTCGTCTTATCAGGGATCTAAGATGGCCAACTATATCCTTGGACATCTAATTTGGTAAGAACGTAAACGTACATATAGTTTGCGAGTGGCTCTATGAGCTGTAGACCACGCGAACCCGTCATTTAGAAAAAAGAAAACTGAATCAACAGTGAAATTCTGTAAAGAATCTGCTCACTTAATATCACTAGGAGAGAACAGCCGGACAGAAATACGAAAGCATTTTTCCCAAGCTGTAATGGAGAACTTTGCTCTCACTCGGTCGAACAAAGAAAGTAACTCGAGCTGCGTACTATCAAGTATCAAGCAAAAGCAATTTGACATCAGTGAATGAATTACATTCTTAGATTTATTTTATATGTTAGCGGTAAACAGAGTAATGTTGACGTTCAGATAACAACTGCAGCTGTTGCGACATTTCTGCTCCTGCATTCCTACGTAAAATTATTAACGCATTGAACGTTCAAATCACGGCAGTAATGCGGCTACGAAGGTCATTCATTTTGTCAAATAAATTGACAAATACAGCGGTGACATCAACGGCGCAGCAGTAATGTCGCAACAGTAATGCAGCTATAGGTGACATTCGAATTTCACCTATCATAGATGCGGTTTCCGCACGCCTTCAGCGGATAGAGACATCTCTACAACAAGCAACACAAACCAGTAAACAAGAAGACAAGCATAATCGTTAGAGCATCTGCTTGCTGGCGCAGTTGCACGGAGCTGGTGAGCGGGTTAACGAATAATAGTATGAGCAACCAAAGCTATCCAAAATGACCCTGACCTGGAAGATGCTCGCAAAACGGAAACATGGTCGCCCTAAATCTACTTGGCGCCGTTCTGTGGAGTAAAAGTTGGGTGTATTGGGGACAGGGTGGGAGGAGGCTACCCAAGCTGCCCAAGACCGGAGTCAGTGAAGAAAATGGTTCGAGCCCAAAAGGTAACAGGATGAAAAGAAGAAGAGTATGAGCAATGCTAATGGCAAGAACGCGTGCGACGGATTTTACCTACAATGGCACCCGCGTGCGTATGCCCGCTCCGTGGACCCGCGGCAGCTAGCGGACGCCATTATAAGCTTCCGGGCTATACTGAAGCCACCTCACTGTGACAACTGCCTACATATTCCAAACACATTGAAAGTATTCCAACAAAACCATTACGAAACACCTGATTCTTTTATTCCCGATTCCCAATAGTATTAAACTCCTGACCTGGCTTTAAAAGGGCTCAACTCCCTCCTCCAATTATGTCGCTTAAACTATTTTGCGGTTCCCATTTTATGCCAGTTTCCAGTGTTTACGCCGAGTTGTTTATGCGGGTTCGATTCTCCGCAGTAAAACGGCAATCAAACACGCTCAGACACCTGCGAGCTCGGTTTACTGCGAATAGGATATTTTTATCTCATCTTAAAGGTATTAGATTACTGACGAAGAGAAGATGATATTTTACAAGCTTTTAATTAACATTAAAAGTTCGGTTAGGGGAATCTTGCAAGCAATCTTGCAATTTGAATCAGTTCCCGACTCCCGATTGAATGGAAATTTTGCATTATATATTTTTGATGATGGAAGCTAAATGCGGAACTTTTGTAATCGAACGAGCTAGCGGAACGCAGTGAAGTTCTTAACATTTAACTTGGAACACAGCTGTCAGCAAGTACGGGCCAGATGTTTACATATTTATTGTCTGTACTTGTAAATCATTGGTCGTACAAATGGAAATGTGCCTTCAGATTAATTGTTATAGATCTGCGTACAAACTATGAAAATACGTAGCCATTACTACTCGGAACCAAGTCAGATGTATTACGTATGTGTTGGCCATTATAGCCAGCCGTTGAGTCTCACGGGAACGGAAACATGCGTTCGTGCAACGATGCCTTACCATTAATTAATATAATTAGATGTATATCTCTTAATCTAACATGGTAGTATAACTGCTTTTTAACAGTTTACTCCCCCATACAAAATATCAACATCACCCAGCCAAATGTAAGTAAATAAGTAAATATTCTTTATTGCACCACGAAGAAGACAAATTAAAAAAACAGATTTACAACGTAAAGAAAGGTAGCAACAGGCGGTCTTATCGCTGTAAGCGATCTCTTCCAGACAACCTTAGGGTAGCAGGATATAAAGAACAGAACAGAAATGTATGGGGGAGTCAGATTTTTTTGCGATTTAGGGGTTGGTCCCATAGTAAAAGTTGCTCAGTGTGGCTTACGCAAATGAATTAAATTCATTTTTTGCAGATAACTAAATTTACATCCCATATTTGAGTCGGTCAATTTGTATTAGAGATGGAAACAATCATTTATGTCGACAAAAACAAACTGCATATACGTACGTACGCTTATACGTCATGTATGATTAAGAATAGTCAACCTTTTGTGGAAGAGCGGTTGTCTCTTAAAAAGAGGCACCAGCATGGATATTGAAATGTTTACTTTAAGTTACTGAATAAATTTTATTTATTTATTTATATACAGAATGATTCATAAGTCGTGCTCAGAAATATGTATTTCTTACTCTGTACATTTAGTTTACACACTTGTACGTAAGAATATTCAAAAATCTGTGAACATATTTTGTTATAATTTTTTTTTTACTCATATTTACTGAGTCTCATTGTTACCCTACTAGTTACATAGAACTGTCACGGACTCATAGCAAATTAATCAAGTTATTCAATTCAACCTTTTTGTATTTGCTGGGTACGTTAAAAAAAGTAATATTGACAATGAAAAATTTCAAAAAATTACGTTGTTTACATTGCAAGTCACGTGACTAGGAGGGTGACCATGAATGTTGATAAGTAGGGATATTTTTTTATGAAATTGGTAATTTGTTACATATCTAATTGTCACTTGAATTCCCGCTCCGCGTTAGTTAGGGAGCTTTATCGGGAAATGTGGTTACTGTTCTGTTCTGTTCTGTACTGTATATAGTATGTATAAGTTCGGTAACAAGTCATAGAATAATCGAAGCTACCAATCTTGTATTAAGAGCCATGCTATTAAGTGTCAGCCATAATGGCCAGCCGTCGGGTCTCACGGGAACGGACGCTTGCTTTTATGCAACGTTGCCTGGCCAAGAGTACTCACATTTTCTTTTCCTCAAATGTTAAGTTAAAGAAATAAGGTCACTCATTGGTTACAGATGTTTCAACAACATATTATTTAGAAGGTTCTTACGAACGGTTAAGTAATTTTGAGTTAAAGTTTTTATTTTATAGGATCTTGATATAATAGAGAGCTTTTCAGTCGAGTACCGTGTTGAGGCAATGAAGCTTGCTGAGTTGCCTAAGTAAGGTATGAGATTGAAAAGCTTGATTATATCACTATTTTTATTTTTTTTCTATAACACCTAAATAATTAATGAAAATTGGTAAGTATCTCAGTAGACCAACATGTAGTACAAAATATATAAACGCGCGACTTTGCATGACACAACGCTCCGCGCCCCGCGCCACTACAGCGTATTGAAATGAATGTTATAGTTGAGTTGTACTCAAATATAAGACTCATTTCAATACGTACATGAAAAGTACGCACTTAATTATAGTTTTTTATACGAAATTTTAATTCAACCATTACAGTCGACGAGTTGAAAAATCTCTAGTTTTTGTCTTCGCTTTTTACCGATTTTTCCATATGTAACGGATACCTACTTTTGAAAGCATACATTACTGACATCTAAATGTAAGAACATTGGGCCCGATTCGAAGAATGATTAAGAGATTCTTAAGATCTTGGAAAGAGATTGAAAAGATCGATAACTAAACGATATGTCAAAATTGACGTTTATTTCGATTCTGCTGTGATCTTAATAAGATATTTCTAACGTCAAAGTGACATTGGTTGCCCGAATCGTGCTGCTTCTGTCAATTATACGACATACAAACGATATCTAATTGAGAACTTATCTAAACCAGAACTTATCGTAATCTTATCTTTTCCGTATTTCATTCTTCGAATAGGGCCGATTAGGCTAACGGGCGTGTCCAGACAGACCTGCGGCTAAACCACATAGCGGGCCACAAGATGGAGGACGACTACGTGACACGCCGACCTAGAAATGATGGGATTACGACTGGCCAGAGACTACTCCAATCGCGAACAAATGGAAAATACAATAATAACCTACATAAAATAATATCTAAAATGTAAAACCACTTTGAATGACAGCAGTATAGATAAGGATTTGTAGGATCTTCGATATCACTTTGGTTTATCTGCCATGACTTAAGAGGAAAGAGGACGATCGATTCTCCATACAAACGAAGTCCTCATTTTCCTCCCTGGATATTGACATACCTAATGGAAAATATTTTACACAATAGTATGTATTTTAGTCATAGCTATGCCCGATCGATTGTTTTTTTTAATTATTACAGTTTTCATACAATTTAATTTTTAATGCTCCTAATTCTTATTATATTGAGAAAATCGGTCGGGCATAGCTATGATTAAAACACATCAAATTGTGTAAAAATATTTTCAATAATATTACTATCCAGAGAGGGAAATAGAGACTACGTTTGTATGGAAAGGCGGTTTCGAGGCGGTCGTCCCCTTTCATTTTAAAGTATAAAGACAGCTTCCACGTAGATTGACATAAGACTAACAACTGACAACAAACTCAAACCGGGGCGGGATCGGGAAAATCGAGGCAAAATCAATTAAAGCCGGTCCCACACCAATCACTTACGGTCGCCCTCGGGAAATTACCACAGATAAGGGACGAGAGTAGATAAGTTGGCTTGAGCATACGAGGTGGACATAGACAGGAGACAGATTTGGGTTGTCAATATGACGGTAAACTTTTTTTTATGGAGGATTGGCAGGCGTCTGGCCACGATCTCACCTGATGGTAAGTGATGATGCGGTCTACGGTGGAGCACGCTTACCTATGAGATACCTATTTACTCTAGCCTTGAAGATATCCAGATTGTTGATTGTACTCATGGGGAAACACAGACTCAGGCAGGGCATTCAACTCCTTGGCAGTTCGCATAAGGAATATTGAAGAGAAACGCTTCGTGCGTATTTGTGGAATACCTACCATGAAGCAATGCCGGAGTGCCGATTGTCTGGTACTCGTAGTCCGATGGCAAAATCGGGACGGAGGAATAAGGTTGAGCAGTTCCTCGGCACACTCTCCGAAATGTATCCTGTAAAAGATCGTTAGGCTGATAGTACAAGATGCGGCTAAATCTTATGATTAAACGTACATACGGCACTAAGTGACGACCTGGAGGTTAATTCTGTTTTACCAATTGGTTATGGTTTTGATCTTATTATATGATATGAACGTGTACACGTTCAACGCAGCTGGCCAACTTTATTGTCACGCGTGCAATAGAGTATTTAAGACCAAGTTCGGCCTGGCCAGCCACATTAGGGCTCACGCTAGACAACGTCCATAATGTGTTTATTTGGGGTCGCCGTCATCGAAAACGATGAGGAGGACTATATATATATATGATATGAACTTGACACGTTTCACAATGTTCTTCCACTCACTAATAAGCAGGAGCGAGATTTCTGATGACACAATTTTCAGTATCGTATCAATCAATTATGTTAATGCATATGAAGGATGTGGTGGAAATATTCGCTGTCAACGGGTAAGTCTTGAAAGCTCAATTGGTAGAGCGGTGGGCTGGTCTCCCGGACTCGACGTGAGTTCGAATCTCGCTTGAGACAGTCAGTCTTCCAATTTTCCTTTGGTTCACGATGACGATCGGTCTGGCCTTGACGACCGGTCTGGCCTAGTGGATAGTGACCCTGCCTATGAAGCCGATGGACCCGGATTCGAATCCCGGTAAGGGCATTTATTTGTGTGATGTACACAGATATTTGTTCCTGAGTCATGGGTATTTTCTATATATATATAAGTATGTATTTATCTATATACGTATGAATATCGTCGCCTAGTACCCATGGTACAAGCTTTGCTTAGTTTGGGGCTACGTCGATCTGTGTAAGATTGTCACCAAGTATTTATTTATTTATTTTTTATACCACGACGGTCCAAACAAGCATACGGCCTGCCTGATGGTAAGCAGTCACCGCAGCCTATGGACGCCTGCAACTCCAGAGGTGTTACATGCGCGTTGCCGACCCTTTAAAAACCTGTACACTCCTTTTTTGAAGAACCCCATACTGTAGACCCTTGGGAAAACCTCGGAAGGGAACTCATTCCACAGCCGGAGCGTCCGCGGGAGGAAATTCCTCTTGAACCGCACAGTACGCAACCATTTAGGTTCTAAGGTGTGAGGATGAACACCCTGCCGACGGCGAGCGGTGCGGTGATAGAAAGTGGCCGTTGGCATCATGTCAAATAATTCCTCAGAGCACAGCCCATTGTATTGTATTGTTGTATTGTATTTATTTATCATCATTTATTGATTCTAAACATTTTGGTATCGTTTGGAAACGTTTCTGCTTAAAACAAAATTAAGTCATAAATAAATTATTTTGAAAGCAATTAGGCTGTTAAAAGTTCAATTTAAAGAAGAAACTTAATATTATGCCATCCTGTATACTCTAGGCAAGTCTAGCGTCAAGTCGTCAGGGGACGAGTGGGACAGATACGTTATGCTGTCGACCGAAATATTTTGTGCATTTTTATATTTTTCGTCCGACGTCTGGGCCTAGGCTATATAAGTACTTTGAGTTGGGTCCCGATAGGTTTATACATTGTTTGTCTGACATGATGTTCGTACATATTTGATACGGTTTAGTCTGGTTTCTTAATTTGATTTAGTTTAACTAAAGTTGTAAGAATTATAATCGCTTTAACTGTTGGCTCTTGGCAGCATTTGTTTAAAAAATCAAACATCTTTTTTTTAATCATTCGTTTTCGGGCAACAAAAGCCAAAATGATAGGTACATTTCTTCTAAACTTAACATACAATAAAAATCATCTTGAAAAAACATTTTAACGATAAGAGTCTTTTGCTGCGCCACCTTCTCAGAGACATAGCTAAAATTAGGAACAGTTATAGCAATTGCCGCCACTAACATCGTTTAATAAAAAAGATCGCTTACTTCCTTTCATATGCTGAAAAAACTAATTTGAAATTGCGATCCCATATCCAAATAGATATTTGGGGACAAATTTACGCAAATTGACCTAGCCCCGAACTAAGCAAAGCTTGTACTATAGGTGCTAGGCGACGATATATATAAGTATTAAAGATAAATACATACCTATATACACAGAAAACACCCATGACTTTGGAACAAATATCTGTGTTCATCACACAAATAAATGCCCTTACCGGGATTTGAACCCGGGACCATCGGCTTCATATGCAGGGTCACTACCCACTAGGCCAGACCGGTCGCCACTATAGCGTGAGTAATCCTTAAACTTTCAGAAGATAAATTGCTGTCTCTCCTTATACTATGGTTTAGCCTCGAAAACTGGAATAATAAAGCATTGTCCTCATCGCAGTAACGCAATTAACTCAGCCGCGATATTTTACCGCAATAATATAGAGGCTCAGCTGATATAATAACGGTTTCTTTATTATTATTTTACCTATTTTATCTCTTCTGCACCGACACCTCGTCAACCTGGTGTCTGAGAGTCGTGTCAATAAATACACCTTTTCGTCGTATATTCTCTGCTGGGAGGACAGGGGATGGTATAGTGTTAATAAAAAATATAGCAGACACAGTTCGACTAAGAGGTAGATAAGTATAGTACGCCTTTGATACGCCCTCTATATCATCAGGCTGCTATGTACAGTGAGCTGCGAAATTTCATGGAGAAATTATGAATTAATTAATTGATGAAGTAGCCATGCACTTTTACAGCTGATGGTACTTAGTAGTAGAAATTCCTTTATAACTTTCTTCTGCAGCTGACTGTACAGTGAGCTGCAGCGATAGCTTAACCACCCTCCGATAACCTACAAACTTCTTCTTCTACTCGTATGCAGGGGAGTCACCTGTCTCAGCAGCTGACTGTACCTAAAGCCATGAAGTGTACCTAAACCTCCTCGATTACGACATTTACAACGGTTGCGAACTAGCGATATGACGCTAATTCGTTTGTTTTCCTTCACTAACAACAATCAAATCTTCTAAGCTATGCTTAGCTCAAAAAATTAAACTACTTATGTTGCGTACACAAATATGTTTCGTTTGTATATACCTACAAACGCAAGTGCACACAAACTTTATAGTTTATATTTAAATGTATAAGCATTAATTATAAGTTTCTATACTTATTTTTAAATAAATAAACAAATAAATATTATAGGACATTATTACACAATTTGACTATGTCTCACAGTAAGCTCAATAAGGCTTGTGTTATAGGTACCTAGACAACGATATATATAATTATAAATACTGAAATACATAGAAAACACCCATGACTCAGAAACAAATATTGTGTTCATCACACAAATAAATGCTCTTACCAGGATTTGAACCCGGGACCGTCGGCTTCTTAGGCAGCGTCACTACCCACTAGGCCAGACCGGTCGTTATTGATACCTGCTAAGAGACATTATCCTCCCAAACAATGCATGTCCTAAATTTCATCTAAAAATCCGTAGTTGAATAAGACCCTAAGAAATAGCATGGCAACTGGTCCACGAATGACGCGGCATGACAAACACCTATTATATTTCTCCGTTGTTCTTTCTGTTGTGGCAGAAGCAGGCCTTTATTTATTAAGGAAATAAATAAAAGACGTTAGTTATGATGTTAGGTTTATGAGATCTGCAGGCTTATCCCACGTTGATGTAACGTTTCATGTTTTCTTTTTACTTATTCACATTGTCCTACATGGGCGCTGAATCATTATTCTAGTATTTTTAAGCAGTTTTCGAAGTATTCAGTAGTTATAGACAACATGTTTGTACAAAGTAATTTCATTCTTGATAGAAGCTTTTATTGCACTTCTAGTACTTCTAACAAACCAAAATACAATGAGGTTGCATTGTTTTATCACAGAGTTCCTATGGCCACCTCAGGTGTCCATCATCAGACCAGGATGGCACCATAATATTGCATTATCACCCAACTTACGCAAGTATGTGAAGTTTAATCTCAATCCAATAATGAAAACTGGGTCTAATTTTTCTTGCAACATTTAACCCGAACATACATACAATACATAGATACATACCGTGGAATTTAGAGAAACGCTTGTAAAACAATATACTCATAATTATGCGTCCATAAAATAAGATGGTATAATCTGCCTACATCTGCAGGACTTATATCATAACATATATCATCACTGTATTCCTAATTTGTCGTGTCTTTTTTTCAGGTGAGTAGCTGGAAGTGCCAGAATAAAAGGAAGTAAGTCAAATTAAAATGAATGATTGAACGGATTAAACCCCTAAAAATAAATGTAACTAATAAAACTTACATTTGAGAGATCTGAAAACGAGTCAATTATTATGAAGATTTTTTACATAACAACCCGTTTTTGGCTGCCGTATTGCTAGTAAGTTTAATTATGGAAATTAAAGTCTCTCTAAAATATATGTGAGATACTCGTATCATGCTTCGATTATTATTCAGAATATACTGTCGTACCTATAAATTTCACATGATCTTAAAAACTATACAAAAGGACTCTTAATTGAAACTACTTAGGCCATGAATGGAATCCTTATTGTTGCGTCGAAATGCAAAAAGTGACATTCAGATTGCGACTAAAACTGCGTTACTGTTGGAGTATTGATCCAGGCAATTAATTCAATGTCAATTTCCTTGATAAATTAACAACTAAATATTATGGGTAAGGACTACAACAAAAATAGACTAACGGCTCGATTCGAAGAATGATTAAGACACGTTTAAGATCTTTAAAAGATCGATAACTAAACGAAATGTCAAAATTGACGTTTATTTCGATTCCGCTGTGATCCCAATAAGATCTATCTACGATATTTCTAACGTCAAAAGACTAACTTACTGTCAAAAAACAATAAACATGTTCAGAACAAAGGGCTATATAAAAAAAATAGTAGTTACCACTTACCATCTAAACCAGAGTGGTTCCTAAAGTTGACTGGGTTCCTACCCACCTAAAAAAAACTGCCAAATTCGGGACCCACCTCTTAGGGCCAGTTGCACCAACCACAATTTGACAGACTGATCAGCTTCACTTAGCAGTAAACTATGAAACTTCCCATACAATACAATTTAGCAAACATTTTCTACTGACAGACGGTTTGGTGCAACCGACCCTTAGCTCTTAAAGGGGACATAAAATATGATAGATAATATTCAAATTCCCTAGTTCAAAATAATTCACGGATACTACGACTGTCCAGAACTAAGTAACCTCTTCACTCAAAATCCAAATACTTACAAATCTTAAACTAGTAACAATAAAGCATAAAACAATTATCAGCAAAAACTTTATTGCAAACCGAATAGTAAATGCCTGGAACAAATTACCCTCTGAAGTTGTGAGCTCTTGTAGTGTGAATCAATTTAAAAACAACTTGATAAACTATCTAAGTAGTGAAATCGTGCTAAGTGAACTCTGATTTAGATGTACCAGCATCAGCTGCCTGTCTAAGACTAAATAATAATAATAATATAATAACAAACGAAGATTACCGAGTTAATTTAGGATCACAGAAACTTTTGAACTACTTTCGGGTGTTTTAATGATTTTATGGTTCTACGAATGTCTTGAAATATGTTTCAAAACGTTTTAAATGTTATAATTGAACAAACAAAACTTTTCCAGAAATTCAATCATAAAGTTGCGACTACTCTCAAGTAGATTTGGGTTCAATTTGAGTTATTGCTACGTTTTATTGCGCATGAGAGGAGGCCTGTGCCCAGCAGTGGGACGTATATAGGCTGAATTATTATTATTATTATTTATTGTGGGTCTCGTTACAGTTTTACGAGACTTGGCGTTTTGATTATGTGCAGAGTATTTGAAAAGGCTAAGAAACATTTGTCTGTTTGTGTGCTTAGATAGATTATAACTAACCGAGTGTCGGTGTTATAATTTTATCGGCAATTTTAATAGTAGTTGCATTGCAAGTGTGAAGCACACAATATGTTGATATGGGCGTGGCCTCTCTCTCTGACATGAGTTCAATCAAGGAATTTGACTTCTGTGCCACTTCAGAACTAGTAACAAAAACAATTAATATTTATTTATTTATTTATTTTAAAATTTTAATTAGGCATAATTAGATATTTCATACACATAAAACTAAACACTTTTTGGCAACAGAACGGCGTACATACATACATACAATCACGCTTATTTCTCAGAGGGCTAGGCAGAGACCACGGATTTCCTCTTGGTACGATCCTGAACCTCTTCCGCTTCCTTTACTTTCATAACATCCCTCATACACGCTCGCCAGTTTAGGGTGCTCTTGACCTGGCCTGTCTTAAGAGTTTCCCCGATTTGATCAGAGAAAGTCCGCTGAGGTCTATCTCTTTCAGCACCCTCTTCTACTTCTCCTCTTTGTTAGCTTTCTTTCACTCATTCTTCCCACATTGGACACGTGCCATCTCAACATAACCTTTATTTTGTCACTGCATCTTCTTTCAGTCGACACTTAACACGACGTAGTACCGTTGGATCCTCTGCTCTTGTGTCGGATTCGGCAGTTTGTCCCGGAACTCTGAAACACGACACCCTTCGGACATCATCAGTTCGATAGAGTAGTTAAATAACTTGTAGTGACCAAATGGCTGGTACCCACAGTTCTTAGAACTTCCTGCAAACCAGTTCTGCCAAGAGCGCTCGATACTGCAATTATAGGGTGAAATGGGGCAGTCAACATAACGTTAGAACAACCAAGACTTTAAAAGATATACTTTTGAACGTAATTTTAGAAATTTGTCTATAATTGAAAAAGTTATCCGGGATGTCAGATACTTTTGGCGCGTTGTTTCATCCGCTACTATTGATGCTGACTGTACATAAGACCGTGAATTGTAAAACCTGCTTATCTCTTCATTGATGTATTCTTAATAAAATTTTGTAGTGTGTTTTTAAAAGACTTCAAAAAAGGAGGGTTTTATAATAATTTCGACCGTATTTCTTTCTTTATGTTACTCATGTCAAAACTTCCATTTGGAAAATTATGTTTTGTGGTCAGAATCTTGTTCTGATGATGGGATCCATAAGGAATTCCTCACTTCTTATATACATACATATAGCGATTTTTCTATTTTCAACAACAAATCAAGCAATTGCATTCAAAAAAGTGTCATTTGGTGAAGTGGAACTGGCGATGAAGACCAGTACGGAACTCTTCAACTTATATTATTTTATTTTATTCTTTTTGAAGTCGGTTTTTTTATTGTACACATTTTATTATTTTGTCATTACAGTGTATTTACTCTTTTCAATCTTAAATATCTAGGTCAGGATATTTTCTTATTATTCCCTAAACTTTAGCTGCACGTAATTAATAATGCAGACATTGTTTGCCAGCAACCAGCATTCTATTTAAACCAAACAAAACAATAGATCCCCAATACAAAACGACTCGTTTCAATAGGAAAACCGAGTGAGTTAAGACTTTTTGCATCTGGATTACAAATGCCAAGAATATCCTAGCTTTCAACTGCGTTCTAAACGGTCATTAACTTGTTTACGATGCCACGTTACTGGAAAATTCAATAATCTGAGATCCTTTATCTCTTTTTCTCTAAGCTTGACAGAAAGAGACAGAGGTTTGACTATAGTTTTGAAATTTCTGGCACTAGTTTTAGGGTGGAGTTCAATAAAGCTACTGACGAATGTGTTATGTCGAACAAAATTTATGTAATCTTGTAACCATGTAAACAAAAGGAGGTAGCATCGAAAACCTTGCTAGGTTTCGTGGAAAAGCTTGGGTGGTTAGAGTAGCGTTACCTCGTTTTTTGTAGAAAATGCCTAGTAAAACAAGAGTGAAACTAAATAATCTAGCATGTAACCATCATGCAAAATAAAAGATGTATGTATACGCAACCAAAACCTTGCTAGGATTCGTGGAGAAGCTTGGGTGTTTGTCAAAAATACCTAGTAAAACTATACATTGTTATTAATTCGCGAGTAATTGTAGAAAATTCTGTGTAACATTTATGCTTGAAATGTATGCCCTAATGCAGAAGCAACACACACAGTAATAAAATAATACTAGACCCTACTCATAGTGTTGTGTTCCTGCCGGTGAGTAACTCCTCTGGAGTTTCAGGCGTACATAGGCTACGGAGACTGCTTACCATCAAGCGGACCGAATGCTTGTTTGCCACCGACGTAGTATAAAAAAAAACTATCGAATAATTATTATTTTTCAAATGTACGATAGGTAAATGGACAGATAATGGTACATTAACCAAGTGCAGTCGTGTTTGGCGCCATAAAACTTTGAAGGGGTGCAATTTTAAAATGGTTGAGAACATAGGTATGGGGGGTAATTTGTCGATAAAATTCATCGTACTGTAAGTGGTTAATGGCTCGACTATACGTGTACAAGCATATTGTATACGCTACCATGTAACAATATCGCTCGTTTCGAGCTATTATATAATTCCTATGGTCACATTGGTATGGTTATATAAAATACACCCGAAAGGAAATCTATCGAAAAAGTTACTCTTTAGATTTAATTTAAAACCAAGTCTATTCACAACATTATCAATTAAGTGAAACTACACAACAAAGTTGGCTGAATCCACTAAAGCTAAGCTCTCGAATCTATCGCCAGTAATCTGTGCCAGGGACTGCATCGATCCGACTACCTCGCTATAAAAAGGAACATTTCTGCTGCGGTTTAGTCCGCCCGTTAAAATGGCCGCCAATCACAACGAAGCAAAATTTTAACGTACATTCACGTCTGAAAATATCAAAAAAAATATGCCAAAAATATGTATACACTACCTTAATATATTGGCAATAAAGTCTTGTATACATATTTTTTTTCGAATCGATATTTTCAGACGTGACCATACATATAGATCTTGTCATTCAATACGACGCTTGCCTTGACTCTTATTGTCATGCTATTAAAGGTTAGATTCGACAAATCTGCGCGTCATCGTGGATGCCACGATTTATTAAATTAAATTAAATAATCATTTAATTCAGGCATAACCCATATAAGTGTTAGTAATAGACTTAAATAATAATGTTAAACTAAGACTGTTACAATTCCTACAATCTACCATGCAACACATACACTTAGGGCTAGGACTATACAATACCGAGTGAACAATACATACACTAAAATGTTTTTCCATTAATATTAACATAGGTAACATATTTATAATAGGGCATTCGCAGAAAAGTGTCGGGTACGTGAGACAATTTTTTTAACACTTCTCATAAAGCTAAGAAGCCGATATTTGTCATAATAACGCTAGCTGTCAAGCAAAGTATCTCAGTAGCAATGTACAGCAAAGTAAAGTACTCAAAAAGCAGTATTGCGTTGGTATTGCGCTAAAAAAAGCAGCAATGTTCATCGAACCAAAACATGTAATTATCATAACCTCAAATTTTACAAATATTTACGATCAACGAGCGTAATTGTATATTGTGTCCACCTTGACTTTGCTTAAGTTCATGCACAAGCTTATTTAATATGGTATTTAATGTTGACAGCAGAAAATTATCTTGAAATAGCAACGATTCAGAATGTAAACAAACATGATGGTTGTCATTCACTATCCACATTCCACAGATAAAACACAGATGACACGCGATTTTGAAATTATTCGAAAACAGTGCTGCTAACCCGTGATTTTTCAAATTTGCCGCCTTTTGCTACTGACAAGATTTGCTCGACCAACTATAACACAGATTTCTGCAGGTTTTTAAGGTAACTGCCACACGGGTCACGTCCTTAACAAACACCTTGATGTGAAATGCCCTAATTCAGAACGGAAATGATGTTTGTCCGTATGTTCTCCTCTACAGGTCGCAATTCTCAACCGATTCTCGTAAAATTTCATTCATTTCTCGTCGATGCGGTTTTTGGTTTTTTTTTTTTTTAAATAGCTGAGCCATGTGGGTTTGCGAGATCTTTAGCTCACAGCCACTAGTAGATTAGATAAGATTATTTATCTCACAACATTGATTAAATTACAAATTACCATCATGTGATTTATAAGAATCTTTATTCCTAAGATTATAAAGATCAACCTTTATGACATTTTGACATTTTTTTTACATTTTGCTCGGACATCAGTTATCCGCGACCCCGACCAGTGAAACCTGCGTCGAAACGTCTGAAATAAAGTTAACAAAATAAATTCGCGATAAACTCGGTTTTAAATTTATTTTAAAATGTGTTCAAGCGCCATTTAAATGTTATAAAATCACATTTGTCTTGGCAAGTTTTGACGTTTCGGCTAGATTAAAGCGTTGTTACGCTACGGTGTTAGTGGCGGCCCGCAGTTCTGCAAAGCGATCATCAGCGAACCTATAAAACCGAGCGGTTGTATTGCAAACTCCTTTTGTTTTGATGCCCTACGAGGGAATGCATTTTCATAAATGCTTAAATTGCTTTGCTTGTTTTCTATTATTGTCTTTCTACGAAGTTTCAAGTTTCTTCTAGTCCAAAAAAATATTCCTATCTGATATAAACTTTTAACTCCCTTAGGGGTCATCCATTAATTACGTCATACGTTTAGGAGGTGGGTGGGGATCAAGAAAATGTGACATGTTGTGACAAGGGAGAGGGAAGAGTCAAAAAATTTTCATATTTTTTTTGTATTTGCTATACAGTTAAATAATAGGTTTGTATATAAATCGTTTTTATTCGCGTTATTTATTATTTTCAAAAGATTGCATGGCATGTATTTAAATAGTTTTTTAGGTCTCATGAAGTGAAATGTTTCTATTTGTTTTCCCTCATACAATTTCTAATTGAGAATTACTGATTTCGTTGAAAAAAAATTGCGGAATATGTGACGTCACACTAGGAGGGAGAGGGTTGCTAAATGTGACCAAATGAGACAACGAGGGGAGCAAAAGATCATGAAATTCGTGTGACTTAATTTATGAATGACCCCTTAAAGGATGGATTTTCAAAATTGCTGTTATTTTACTGTATTCTAGCAACATTTACAAAATTTTCAGCCTTTTTACAAAATTTCAAGTCACCCACTCAAAAAGGGGGATCAGTGTGACGGTGTCTGGTTAATGGTGGTGGGCACTTGGGAAATTGAGCGTATAGGCGGCATATAAAACATTAGTACGAGTAGGTATATCACTGGTTCGAATGAGTTTGAAATCGAGATCTGAAGATGCAGAGCGGGGGTCAACAACAATCGACAAAGTTCGCCATATTGAATTTCTTAATTTTTGAACTGATCATGTTGAAATTTGGCATCTAAGGATCCGAAAGACCGCTTGATATGAACCCGTAATCAAAATTGGAACAACGGAACGCCATCTCTTCATATGTTGAATATTATAACTAAATTTAGCTAAATGGATAGGAAATGAGCCATCCATTATATAAAAGTGGAATACAAAAAGACATATTGAGATTATAAAAAAATTAAAGGCTCGAAAGTCTCAAAAAACTTTTATTGGTTTAACTTTCAAAAAAATATGTGATAATGGTACCATTCGACTCCTTAAATTTTATTAAAAATCAATTGTATGGCATCTATATACATAAACGCAATATTTCAGGGCCAAAAAAGCAATTTTTCTTGATCTTCCATACATTTAGGACAGACTAATGTAATGTGAAGTCACATTACAATATCATTTTGTTAGAGGCGTTTCAATCGTCGAGTGCGAGCAAGAAGAAAACTACTATCTGAGGATTCGAACGACGCCTTAATATGAATCCTTAGGGCTGATTTACACGGCACGCGAACTCGCATGCGATTTTAGTTACATTGCGGACTATTGAGGTTACAACCGATTGAGCCTACCGATCAAATACCGCAATGTAATAAAACTCGCATGCGAGTCCTAAATCAAAATAATATGAAAACGGCTGACATCTTGATTTTCTTTATCTTTGGTCTGATCATATTGAAAATTTATATCTGAAGATCCAAAGGGTCCTTTAAATTATAAATCCGTAGTCCATAGTGTAAACAACGGTCCCCATCTTTTTTTCTTTATTTTTACTCATCGCTTCTAAAATTTAATTGATGTCTATATGAATCTGATCTATAATACATATAAATCTGTAATTTAAAGACTATTTCCTTGCACATTTTTGACGAATCCTAAGTTCATAGTTCGGGGCGAACTACTAGTAAGTTAGATGTAACTAGTTAACTAGACTAGCAGTTATACGTTGAGGCTGTTTAAGAGCTTTTCCTTTGAGACAAGTTCGCGTTTTATAACTGCATTAAGTAAGTGCGCGAACTATACTGGGACCCGTTGCAAGATACTGATACTTTCGCAGTGTACAGACTAACGACAGTAAACTATTTCCAACCTTCAGGACTTACGGTTCAAAACTTAGACTGACTATCAGCGCCTGAGTGTAATGAGTTAGCAATTAGATGGATGGTAGTGCGTGATGAATATCTAAGGTTCAGTGAGAAGATGGATGTTCCTCTCCTCTGTTTGACATGGTGTCCCAAGGCTACCATTATTATAAATGTTTAGTTTAAAACGTTTCTGATTGTTCTGAAAAATTACCTCCAAAGACAGCCTTCCTTCATCTCATGCACACAATGTTATTACTTGAAAGCTCGGCTCACTAAGCGACATATCCACCAACGTGCAACCCATTCTTCTTTTTCAATCGAACACACAACACAAACAGTGCATAGAAAAATTGCCTGGTCCTTAGGTCATCGAGAACCTTTTCTCTGAGGGTGAAAACCCGTTTCGAGCTGTCGGGGTTCCAGCTGCAATCACAAACATTGTGCATTTCACATTGTTTGTGGTGCGCGTGTCACGGCCGCTCCCGGAAACAATCGCGTGGGCGGACTTCTGGCCAAAGGGTATGGTATGTCGACGGTTCCGAATCTGCCGCATCCTACATCAGCACAGGTGACGCAGCAAAAAACTGTTGTGTCACCGAAATGATTTTAAGTATTTAATATTATAATTATTCTTTATATAGGCCTTCGTTGCCTGACAGTAAATGATTTTTGATTTTAATTTGATGACAGGAAAATCAATGAGGTTCGTACTGGCCCATGCAATACTATGAATTTTTTAAATGTCGAAAACTTAGTACTTTTACACGTGTACTGTGTTTTCTCGCATATTGGTCCAAAAATATGACCATGAAGGTTAATTTTTATAATTTTTTCTACGAGTAAACCTTCAAGAAAGAAGCGTACTCTCATTTTGTGATCGGCAAGCACTCCCATCTACACGTACTTATTAATGGAATAAAATATTAAAAACAGATAAAGCGCCTCTCTACCCCAACAAGGGATTTCCTCTCGTAGCACCTTACGTTAGCTGCCTTGCGTTATTTTAGTTAAGAATTGCATCAGCATTAGGTTAGGGGTGTTTGAAGTGAGTCGTTTTGAAAGGTTTTGATGGATCTCTGTTGTTTCCCATAGTTTAATGTCATAATGTATTGTTTGTCCGCATTTTCGTTAGCCATAGTTTTGTTTTTCTCAGAAACGCGTAACTTTTCGAGAGGGGACAGGAGCGGCGAGTCCCACACACCCCCTCATTATGGCCTTCCCGTGGCCGGGGGGACGGTGCGTAAATTGCATTCGCCCACTCCGTGAACAAAAAAAAAGGATTTTTTTTTTTATAACGATAGGCAAGCGTTTGACCACGATCTCACCTGATGGTAAGTGATGATGCGGTCTACGGTGGAGCACGCTTACCTATGAGATACCTATTTACCCTAGCCTTGAAAAGACCCAGATTGTACTCATGCGGAAACACAGACTCGGGCAGGGCATTCCACTCCTTGGCAGTTCGCATAAGAAATGTTGAAGCAAAACGCTTCGTGCGTATTTGTGGAATACCTACCATGAAGCGATGCCGGAGTGCCGGTTTGCCATAAAACAAACCTAACCTAGTAAGGAAATTCCTAAAAAGTAAACGGTTTCAGAGTTATGACTAATGATAATATGACAATCATTAAATTATGACTTGACAAAGGGATCCGGGTTTTAATGAAAATGAAATGAAAATGAAAAATGAAAAATTAATTTATTATTGCACACACAAGCATGGGTTCAACAGTGGGAAATATACACTAAGTTGAGGTTGCGTGCATACAGCGATAGTTTTATAATAAACCGTTGGAACAGGGTTGATACATAATATATGTATCATCACTATACCACTGAGTTATTGTCTCAAATCCCATCCCGACGCCCCACGTATTACATTTAAGGCCGCACTTGCTCTTCTGGTATTTCAGATGCCTATGGGCGACGGGAATTGGTCTTATCATCAGGCGATTCGTCTAAAAAACCTGTGTCATGACCATGTATTTACCCAAGATTGGACTGATATCAACTTACTGTTAATATCGTCGCTGTAGTTTCTTCGCGAAGCCATGTGACGGAAACTTAAAATTAACTTGGCAGTAGAAAGTTTCCAACGTGACACCGTTGGGGGGTGGTGGGGCAGAAATATGCAAGTTGAATTTCACATACGTATATCAATAGTTTGTAACATATGGGATGGGATTATATATTTACCCCCGGCTAAACGAAACATGCACTTAGGGATAGTCTGTTTTTTTTTGTGCGTTTGTGTACACAAATTAATTTCTAGTTTATCTCCTAAATGGTTTGGACGGATACACGTTCAAACCAGTGCGTAGCGATGGTTCCTAAATAAAAATCAACTGCTAGTTGATGATGTATTAATTTTGTTATGATTTTTAAATTTCAAAACAGGAACTACTAAGCTTTGCACTGATGACTAAAGTACGTGGCTACCAAGTCGGAGGTTACTGGTCTGTCTCGATGTGCCTCTTCACCATTCAGGCTACAACAGCAAACATGGTTACGAAAACGTCTTTTAAAAATCTACGTTGTATGGGCATTGTTGTTTTCGCTGGCTTGTAACTGAAATCCATGCCCTACGGCCCGGGATAGCTCGCTCCAGTTTTGAGATCCGTAGATTGGCCGCGAGCCCTGACGGCCGGAAATTGGAATTTCCCTCCCGATGCAGCAGATTGGCCGGGAAATCGGTACTTTGCTGTGAGAAAATATTGTTGGCGATATTGCCTGTTATGTTAATTAGGCCGTGGACATCACAAGCGCTGAATCCAGAATGGACCTATAGGAAATTGCAAGACTCTTGGTCCAAGAGGACAAAGGCCATTCCTGGATAAGCTAAGTGAATCTGCCGCCAGCGAGTTTTGGCTCTTGTTTTTTTGATGATATGTGTTTATATTAGTAGCAAGTATGCAAATATCAGCCCCCCAAATGTTATAGATTTTGGTAAAAATTTGATATTTGCATACTTGATACTAATATAAACTATATAAAGCCATATCATCAAAAAAATTACAAGCCAAAACTCGCTGGGGGCAGATTCACTTAGCTTATCTTTGTAAAAGTGTACATAATTTTGGAATAATCGCACTATTCTCGTATGTTAGTATGTATTACTGAAAATATGCATTTCTTATTTACGGCTTAGTTTTGAAGTTTTTATTGTGACTCACGACACTAACTTACCTAAAAACTTATATAGACACACTATCAAAATCATATATCTTCCCGGAGCCCAATTCATGGGACCTACCGCGAAAACCGAAATTCTCAAATTTCGGGAATATCTCTCTTTTACTCTCACTAAGACGTAATTAGAGTGACAGAGAAAAATGCCCGCAATTAACGAACTTCGATTTTCGCGGTTATAGCTCAGTTACAACTTATTACGTATTTAATCTTTAAAGATACGAACTTGAAGATCGCTGACGCTTACGGACGCTTGCGAAATGAATTCTAAATTCATAATTATTTATTTGTTAAACACGTTAAACACAGCTGTGTACAACAGTAGGTCTTAAATGTATAATAAAGTATCACTATGCTTCGCCGCATGGCATACAAATACCTACAGACGACATGTAGCATGCATTTACAAACTAAATCTATGTTAAATAATAAAATATACACAACAAATTAAAAGGTAATAAAATTTCTTGAAGCTGACAAAAATCTTGAATTGATTAAGAAATCAAACAATTTTTTTTTGTTTAAATCATTATTTTCAAGATCTCTTTTGGTAGCTTTATTATACATTTTTGGTGCCATTCCAAAATTGCTAATAATGCTGTTTTACATGACCTAGAGTTTATTCTACATTATTGGCGATAACTATTGAAATAGGAGAACTGGTCAGGGTAATACTTAATGTATAATGCGACTTCATATATATAAAGACAGGGAAGCGTGAGAAGGTTTGCCTAAATGAAGTGGGGTTTACATAATTCCGTGTTTTGTATACCGCATACTGATCGTAGGCACTGTATTGCGCTCTGAATCCGAATTCTCCATCAGTACCATTACCCCAAAATATAACCTCGTACCTCAAAGTTGATGTAACGTGAGCGTGATAAAAGATTAAAACAGTCGAGTGGTTTACTACTTTTTGTAAAGTCGTGCGTGAGATGCACGCGCTACGAGCGTAGCCGATAACATGGGAAAATGCGTATGTAGCGAAAAGCGACTACGGACTGAGCGCCCGCCTGGCGGGTTGCTGGCAGTGAATGCGTCATCAAAATGCTCGTCAAAGTCGTATCAAAACCAGTTGTTCAATCAGAACCGAGCCCCCGTAGTTAAGTAATTAAATGGGTCCTATACCCAATACACGTCGAACTTTTCGATATAAACACGTCTAGACTTCCATTGTCTTCCTTTGTGCTCACCTACAGGGTGTTTCAAAGAGGAAGTAATTAACCTACGTGTTACATTACTTTGTAAGTTAATAATTAATCCAAAGGTTAGAAACATGAGGCGAAAGGCTTTGTGACGTCAAAGTATGTTTTGTTGAATAAGGAAACGGTTACCGAACTTAGGTATGTAAGAGTATATAGCTTCCATCTTGAATGCATTATTAATATTAGTAAATTGTGTATTAAGGGCGGTAAATAAGAATTTACGAACGAGTGTGAATTGAAGCCCGTAGCTAATGGCGAGTGCTTAATGAACACGAGTTCGTAATTCCTGTACCGCCCGTAGCACACTCTTGGTGATTTTCGTTACACCAGTGAGGAAAAGAAGGGGAATAAGTAAGTTTTTCATCGATTCAGCAGTCTAAGACGACGCATTGTAAATGTAGGCGTCCGATATCTTGATTTATCTCAGCAATTACAAAACTCATAAATAAATAATATTATAGGACATTATTACACAAATTGACTAAGTCCCACAGTAAGCTCAATAAGGCTTGTGTTGAGAGTACTTAGACAACGATATATATAATATATAAATATTTATAAATACTTAAATACATAGAAAACACCCATGACTCAGGAACAAATATCCATGCTCATCACACGAATAAATGCCCTTACCAGGATTTGAACCCGGGACCATCAGCTTCGTAGGCAGGGTCACTACCCACTAGGCCAAACCGGTCGTCAAAGTTTAGTTTGGTAACTGGTTATTCATGGCATCGACTTCATTTCTGTAGTTACCGTTACAAGATTGGTCAACTTTTATAGCAGAGAAAATCGGAGATGGATCAGAGATGGCTTTTATAAACAAACATTTTCATTATACAGTCAACCAATTTGAATCCTATGCCACTATAGAACCTTGTCGCTCTAACTACAAGATACTTGACACGCATCACTCAATAAGCACTGTCGTAGAAGTCATTATGGCATGGTTCTATAGTGGCCTAGGAAACAACATTGACTGTACAAGCAAATGGGACCGATTCAAGCCTCATTTTCATTCAAGTTTTCCATGTAGATTAGTCTATGCACGCACTCCAATTATGTAGCTGTGATTTTTCAATTCATTTTTGTTTTTTAAACGGTAAAACCAGTTTTGCTGCGTCCGACCTTATAGAATAAGCTAGTGCAAAAGCAATTTCACTAGGCGCGAAGTATCGGGATGAGAAAGTAAGTAACTATTCTTTATTGCACCAACAATTATACATTTTACATACATGTTAAACTACAAATAAATTTTTAAGGAAAATAGAACCAGGTAAGAATAGGCGGTCTTATCGCTAAAAAGCGATCTCTCCCAGACAACCTTTAGGTAGCAGGAAATGTAGATCTCATACAAAAGTCAACAGGTAGTGCAAGGAGCTAAAAGACTATAAAACACAAACACAAATATTGCATACTACTTATATAAGTATTACAACAATACCTAATACACTAATAAATATAAAATATAATATAATATATATTTATACTTGCATATATACAATATATAAAATGGCAACTTAAGGCTGAGATAGAAAGTATAGGTGCAACTGATTTATGATTTTTGAGCGAATTACCTATATTTTGAATCGATAATGTTAGGGATTGTCATCAGTTTTTCATAACTAATAGCAAAGTTAAGCCAATCAAACTTCGGGAAGTTTTAATTTAACTTCCAAGCTTTTACCAAATTTTAAAACATTTAACATAGTAAAGTAAATAAATGCCTGTAACATTGGAATGTTTAGAGAGAGACAAAGTGGATTCGATTCCCCTGCCTGGTTCTCATTAATTATCGCCCGGGCACCTTAAATATAAATCACTTTAGACTCAGACAAACTTAGGCACTACCTTAATTAGCCCCTCTCCAAACGTCATAATTCCACAGTTAACTTCAACGCAAGATACCTGTGCAACATTAATCATTGCGAACGCGCCAAGTTCTGAGATTAATCGCCGCCATAATTGCCCCGAACTTGGCGCTTGTTTTGCGGGCTGGCAAAAAGTTGGCAAATATTAAAACTAGGGCGCGCTAGAAATTGTCAACTAGGTAACTTGGCAAACAGGCGAAAGAGAGTTAAATTTTATTGTGTCGAATGAAACATTATAGTCGGGGTGGCGACAGCTGAATCCCTGCTATCCCTATTAATAATTTTTACCTACTCGTAAATGCGTCAATAACCGAAATATTGGAAAGAAATTATAGAATGAAGTTCCTTTTCGGACGGTCCGGACTTGGCGGAAGGGGGGGGGGGGGGAGGCTAGGTGAAGGCTAGGCTTTCCGTTAAGAATACCCGTCATAACCCTTTCTTAACTTCGTTCCAACGATCGAGTATGAAAAAGAGAATGAGGGTGAGAATGTTGGAACGAAGTTCCCTATCGCACGCTACGGATTTGGCGTATGGAGCCTAGGCGAAAAAAAATTGTAAGAATTTCCGTCACGACCTTTTCTTAACTTCATTCCAACCGAGCGTTGCACGACACTCACCCATTTAAGGGATACAATTTGGTATAGAGAGGGGTTTGGTTTGGAAAATGACGGTTTGAGAGAAGCCCAAGGAAGGATATCATCATCATTATCTTTTTCCCAGATGTAGTCGAGGGCAGAAGCTAGTTCTAAATATACGTAGCTACCCGTAGTTCTACAAGGCAACTTGTATAACTTGCTTTGGTAGCTTAAAGGATCACATTAGGCACTAAAACTGTCGACATGTGTGCACTAAAACTATCGACATGTGTGTACTAAAACTGTCGACATATGTGCACTAAAACTATCGACATGTGTGTACTAAAACTGTCGACATGTGTGCACTAAAACTGTCGACATGTGTGCAGTGTCTCATAGTGCGAGACTTCAAGCAGTCACAGTCCTAATACGCCAGTACTTTACAAAAGCTCAAATTATGTAGGTAATTATTGGTCTGAATAATGATATCTTTGCCACAGCATGTAAAACTGGACACCTCTTTATTTACCATTACTTTTATTTATTTGTTCAAACTTTATTGCACAATATAATGAATAAAGTACAAATAGCGAATTTAATGCCTAAATGCATTCTCTACCAGTCATCCATCAGGCTAAACAGAAAAAGTACGTTTGTGCTTTTATTCGCCTAATTGTTTTATCCTGGAAACAGTTTGTTTGCTACACTGTTAGTTTTCGTCAGCGCGAAATAATTAATAAATAATAATAAATATTATAGAACATTATTACACAAATTGACTAAGTCCCACAGTAAGCTCAATAAGGCTTGTGTTGAGGGTACTTAGGCAACGATATATATAATATATAAATATTTATAAATACTTAAATACATAGAAAACACCCATGACTCAGGAACAAATATTCATGCTCATCACAAGAATAAATGCTTACCAGGATTTGAACCCGGAACCATAGGCTTCGTAGGCAGGGTCACTATCCACTAGGCCAAACTGGTCGTCAATAATTCAAATTACGCTTGTTTTAATACTTTCAGTAGCGCAAAGTTCCTTAGAAGAAGCTTGATGAAGGATGAGGACCATGTGTTCATTAAACGTGTAACATTCGGCACTGAACGAAAGATGTTGAACGTAACTATACACGTGGAGCTAACGCCCGAGAAAGTTTATTCAGGGTTTTTATTTCGATGTTCCTGGAGGTGAACCGAGGCCAATTCGACCTTACTGGATATCAATATGATGTAATTTTGACATCAATCACTAATGTTTATGCTTATATTGAGTAGGTAGGTACCTACCTCTGCCTGTATCGACTTCTGTCGATAAAATTAATAATTTTAATTTAATTTAATTGATAATTTTAATTTAATTAAATTGATAAAATTAATGTGATTTAATTGATAATTTTGATTTAATTTAATGAATAATGATAATTTAATTCAATTCGTATTTTTAATTTAACTCAATTTATATTTTAATTTTATTTTATGTAATTTATATGAATATTTTTTAATTGTTTGTTGTTTTGTGTTTTTGTATATGGATCTTGTCCGAAATAAATGCTTTTTATTTTATTTATTTATTAAAATGTCTACCCCGTTTTCATAGTCTTAGCCCTCAAAAGTTTTTCGTCTCTGCAATAAAGTTTATATAAACAAATAGATCCAGTCAGTAAAACTATTAGTTTAGCATACAGCCTATATTATATGTACAGTGAGCTGCGAAATTGCATGAGAAATTATGAATGAATTCATGGTTAAAGTCGCTATGCACTTTTGCGGCCTGATGGGTACTAAGATAATAGTTTTGCTGACTGTACCTGTCAATAACAGCTGTTTAAAGTTCGAATGCCACCCTGTATCGTTACCACGAATTTGACACTGACATATTCGCTAGCGACTGCGTAAACTAACTTACAATGCATCTCACCCGTACTGAAACTGATACAAGCGAGATGTACTACGTTTGAGTTGACGCAGACGCTAGCGTTTAATGGCTCCTCTACAAGATGGGCCTTCATACTGACCCACTAAGATGGGCCAGCGTATAGAGAGGGCAGAGGTGTCGAATAGCTTATAGCGCAACGGGATGGCGATTGGATGACCACGGTGTCAGTTTTTTGTCCGCATATCAAGTTTAGTGGTGGCCACCGATGGTGCGTAGGCATCTACACGTGGCCCATACTGCGTGCTCTCAACTATCACATGGTCATCTCGCTGGTCCAGCACTGGGCTATCGTGTAGAGGAGCCATAACCATCGCATTCCTAAAGATTTCGACGTCACGTAATACGCAATACTGGATAGACTGTGAAATCGACTCCTCATGCTCACGCCTCTAGGAATACAAGCTTCAGGTTCACAATAGAAATCGGATAGCGACTGAATAATAGCCCTCGATTTATGGAGCTTCTGTTCCTATAACATATGAAGAACGCTATTTATACAGCTGTTAAAAGATACGAATGAAATAGAAGCCGGAGTAATGAATAGCTGACTGAGACGTGGAAATTATTAATCGAATCTGTGTATATATTCAGCTTGTATTTTTAATATAGCCGTAAACTTAAACGGTAGGTTTTAGTGCTAATATTTTTTGAGCGCTAATATTTTTGGTACAGTCACGTCTGAAAATATCGATACAAACAAAGTGCCAAAAATATGTATACACCACCTTGATGTATGGACAATAAGGTCGTGTATACATATTTTTGGCACTTTGTTTGTATCGATATTACTAGACGTGACTGTACACCGTGATCACTGGTGAGTGCAAGTTTACATTAAACATAAGAAAAAAAAATAACTATGGGCCTTCTTTGGTGCAGGTACTTATATCACTACACCTTATAAAACGTAGTCCTCCGCCGCGTCTGCCTGTGTGTATGTATGTTCGCGGTAATCTCAAAAACTACCGAATGGATTTTCGTGCGGTTTTCACTTATCAATAGAGTGATTCTTGAGGAAGGTTTAAGTGTTTAACTTGTTAAGGTTTTGTGTAACCCGTGCAAAGCCAGGACAGATCGCTAGATTTTTATAAAACCTAGGAGTGTATTCATTAGGCCCTAAACTAGCCTAAAATTATGCGGTCGTATTATACATGATGTATAATGCCTTTATACCCCATTTCCTTTGAGTAACTCAATTCTTTAATCTTCTTAATTCTTACGGATCCAATTAATTCGTGTGAATATCGCCAATTATCCACCGCCCCTCTTCTATATGCGAAGTAATTTATTTTTTAATTAACCCCCACTCGAACTGACGTTACGAAAATACACGTCATTCACGAGCCTTCTGTGTGCTGACGCGACGAAATTAAAAGCGTGCGGAAACACTTGAAGGGTTCCTTGCTACATGTGTCTAAAGTATTGTAGTCCTATGATTCTGAAAAACAAATCTACCTATCGCAAAAGGCATGTCCACGCGGTTTTCAACATCATTGCAGTTCGTTAAATTTTGTAAGAACGTTTTGACAATTTTCTATGATAGCTGCCGCCGCCATATTAACCTCATGCCTTTATTCGTCCTACCTATAGGACCTATATACATACGTGGTAAAGAGTGTTCCACTTAAAATACGAGTAGGTAGGAAGTCAAAAGTTATTTTACTGGGTGATTGTGCGTAGTACAACTCACCCTTAATATATGGCACAGAAGCGAAGCCGCCCTATGGACAATAGGATACCTCATACGATTAAATACGTCAAGGTTTTCTGCTGTACACAATACTAAAGAAACATCCATACAGATATACACACATACACACTCATCATATACGTACATACTACACTGCTTATATACGGTCCTCATTCCTACATCAGCCAAGTTCATACCCAACTTAATATATTTTTTTTAGTTTCTGTATCTTCCTGTGCCAGCAGTCAGGCAGCACTTAGCAGTAATTGCACTATCACCGTAGATTAGACAACGTTACGTTAAGATAGCACATAATATATGTATAAGCTTACTAGTGCTTAAGGAATAAATTAATCTAAATTTACCATCCAAAAGCGACTACATACTTGCTCCTTAGAGTTTCTCTACTCCATTTGGATTAAACACGATGTCTACACCAATGTCGATTCGTTGGATATAATCATATAGGTACAGGCGGCAACAAACACACGTAGATAGCGATGGATAAAGTCGTCAAATCTTCCTTGACCGTCGTGTGTCGTGTAAGAGCCGACAAAAGAGACGGTGGCATTTAGAGGATCCGAAAGAATGCTGAAACAGAGCAAATTATAGACGAGCCAAAAATAATATGTGAGACCAAAACACGTCGTCTCCGCTGGCTTGGCCACCTTGAAAGGATGGAAGAAGATCAGACGATCAAAAGAGCATATTGGGTTGACCTACTGTACACCGTCCTGTAGGTTATCCTAAGTATGGTGGGAACATAGAGTGGAGGTAGATCTCTGTTTCTCGGCGCCACTGAAAGCTGGTGTAATTTTGCGCAGGAGTGATTTAAATTACATGCTCTTGCGTTGAAGGCCAAAGATTCAATTTGAGTGGTCGCGCCAGTCAAGTAAGTAAATACGTCGGTAAAGTGTCGAAATATACCGTAATACGATTTGTATACCATACAAAAGATGTGTTCCGATATATGTGGTTTGGCCGTCACTATCTGCTATATGATGCTGACTGTACATCGTGAGTCGTGTGTCGTGTCCACTTATGCAAACTGCCCGGGGACCCCCACCGGGCTTAACTCGGTAAACATGAGCGGTGGCTTTAAATCGCACCGAAGTGCACACAGCGAATATATAGCCATTTACTTTAACGAATAAACGCTGTTTCTACATAAAATAGTCAATATTTACTAGTTTGAAATATTTAAAACACCTCTCATAAAGCACATAGGTTCCACGTTGAACTTGGAAGTTACTCTGTAATCATTTTGTTAATTTATAATTTTTAAAACTCAGGTCAGCAAACAGCTTAAACCCTTGAAAAACACTTTCATAACGACAAAACGTGGTACTACTGGTACTGGTACGTACTGAGTCAGATCAAATCAATATTATTACAAAGACCACTCATTATGATATGGATACCCGATGCAAGAACCGTGCAGCGACCAGATCTGATATGGCTGTCGTGATTGTGATACGAGGCAACGCACTTAGTAAATAATCTAGAATCTAGCTCAGATCCAACTCACAAGCACACTATTGTTATTGAATTTGAAACATGATAAAATTGATGAAATTGCAAGTGTGCCGTGGTACAGTTAGCATCAAAAGTAGCGGATCAAATAACGTTTCATAAGTATCTACCATTCTGTAACAGCTTAACAAAAAGTGATGTCTTTAATATAGAACAACTAAGACTGTAAAAGATATACTTTTGAGCGCGAATTTTAGAAATTTATCTAAATTTGAAAAAGTTATCCGGAATATCAGATACTTTTGGCGCGTTGTTTCATCCGCTACTTTTGATGCTGACTGTACTCGTGGTATCGCATGCATTTCAACGGTGCTTCCACTGGTGCGCCTATTCATTCAGCCAGCAGCGTTTTTCGCTCAAGTGCTCCCTCTGCAATCTATTTCATGTAGCTGAATCAACGCATCGTTAATATTGACGGCGGAATTAACGAATCGCAAATTGGGACCGAATGCTGCGGCATCCGATTCGATTCATTCGATACAAGTTACGAGTGTGTTCGAGTGAAGGACAATTGTTGAACACGTTAGTGCAGTGGTACGTTTCCACTACACTGAACTTGTTGTGTTGATGAAATTGTTCATTTGCTTTAAGTTTATTAAATTATCATTTCACGTTTAAAACCTCTGCTAAAAACAAGCTGAAACGGAAACGCTACACTTGCTCTCGCTCTCGCTCGGTTTATAGATGTGATAATTTGTATGTTTGTTCAAAAAAGTCTTAATAGATTGTGATGTAATTTAACAGACAGATAGTAATATGGAGTAGGACATTGCTTATGAATTAATCTCCTAAAATCATGAAATTGTGATTGAAATTAAGTACAAGAACGCGTCGGGGTTAGGGAAAGTCGGAGAAGTTTGAGTAGTTTAACGATTTCTTCGAGGACGAAGTCACGGACAGACGCTAGTTCAGACATAAAATCGCTACATATATTATCCTGAGGCTCGTGAAGTTGGAATCTCGACACATTGGGAATTTTAATTCTTTTGAGCGTTCGGACTGAACACCTAGCGACCTTCACCAAGGCGAGTGTTGGCCGAAGAGTGTCAAGTTCCGGCGTTCCGCGGCCAACTTCCTGACACTGCGGGGTTGCGAACTGCACACCGCCATAATTTTATTGTATGTTTCTGTTTTTATATATATTTTATAACAATATGTATGCTAGTTTATAACGTCACAATAAGGTAAGGTATCTATGGTCCAAGAGTTGCCTGAAAATAAAGATTTTCTATCATTATAAAGATAATAAGTTGGTAATGATACGTTGCCTACGTCACAGTTATGATTTTTTTGTTCGTAACAGCGGGTGAGACGCGATGCAGTGGGAGATATCGCTGTTTTAACGGTTTTAAATTCGATTTTATCACAATCAATTGATACTTAACGTACAGTAGTTCATTTCTTTATACGTTGATTATGATTATACATATAGTAAAAATATACACTTCAGAAATGTTGTTCACCGTTCGTGGAATTGTAGCCATGGGACACCAAAAACTGCGCATTTGAAAATTGACCCACAATAAATCATAACCCGTCCTTTTGACAATGGAGTCAGGTAGATGGAAGAGGTTTCTTTCCATTAAAATAAAAATATATAGTTACAATATCAAGTATACGAGCTCGTCTCGTCCCGTGGCGACGCGACGGCGCCGTATATTTCCCCATTAAACCACGCCTTGTTCCCGTCACTTACATAAAGCTTCGCCTCAAGGTGCGCCAAGGGACCGTAGTTAAGATGACAATTATTTAACAACAAACGCCATTTAAAAAAAATATCGGCATAACCAGTTGAGAACGAAGTAATGATGACTTCCAAGCATTATTTAAGTATGGATTAGATTAGATTATTTTATGTCATGATATAGACAACACAAATTTGCCTAAGCCAAAATTATACGAATTCACATCACGGTCGTCAAAAACTAGAAACTAACACGCAAGAATTCCATAAAAACCATAAAATAATATAATATTTTATCTCCTAAAAAGGATCCTCATAGTAGAATTGACAAGAAATATAAATATGAAATAAATTAATAACTTAATTTTATTAAGTACATTTTTATAAATAAAAAAATGTTAACAAGAATATTATAGATTGATGTTAAACATAATAATAGATTAATACACGCATATTTGATGTAAATTGCGCGCTTTATGCAAACCTTGCGCATGAGTTGCGCTAAATACGCGTAACCTAAAGCATACATGTGTGCGCGCTAGCAGCGCATTCGCTTCATCTGGACGCACCTCCACGGCAGTGTGCGCGACAAGGCGGTCAATGTGGGATATACTCGAGTCGCTTAACTTCAAAAACGGATAACTCCAACAATCGGATTTAGCGATTTTGGTATTAAGAAAAAGTAATAAGGTAGATATTTCTTAAGAGGGTCGAATGGATTTATCCGAGTTTGAAGTTAAGTGACAACTTTAGTTAACTAAGTAAATGTCAAATGATACAAAAAAAAATCACATATGTGACACTTTTTTTTAACCATCACACTTTGTTTAACCAATCTACTTAAACATTTGTAAATCAACTTTTAAAAACTGGCCAAGAGCGAGTTGGACTTGTGCATGAAGGGTTCCGTACCATTTGCTAATAACGTTTGCTGTATGGTAGCTCCACTTAAATATTTATTTTATTCTGTTTTTAGTATTTGTTGTTATAGCGGCAACAGAAATACATCATCTGTTAATATTTCAAATGTCTGTCTATCATCACGATTCATTAGATACAGCCTGGTGACAGACAGACGGACAGTGGTGTCTTAGCAATAATGTCCCATTTTTACCCTTTCGGTACGGAAGTTTAAAAACGGAAATTACTTATATCACAAACTTTAAACTCTTATTTTTACATTATGTGACGTTTTGTATTTATTTTCGGTTTAGGTTTAGTGTTTATGTCTCCGTTGACATTTTGGTGGGATAACAGCCATCCATGGCCACAACCCAGCTGAAACGTTGAATACGGTAAAAAAAAAATATGATCGCATTAGACCCAATAAAATCACTAAAGATGTACATTTCCTAGGTAGAATGGGTCAACAATTATCTCTTAACACCACCGTAGTTACCTATACGCGTAAGTATCCAAAGTTTGTGTTTTCCGTGTAGATAAGAGACCTAATATTGTGTAGCGGGTCGTACATTTATTTGCAACGGTCGTATTCCACCTTACATTAGATATCCTGAAGTAATTAATGCTCACGGTAAGCTATTGGAATATCTCTCTGAACAGAATAAGCAAGGAAGGTATATTAGGTAACCATGAACTCCACATATACTTGTGTTTTTCAACCATTTGTGGGAGAGGTCAGCTAATCTTAATGCTTATTCAGTATATTAAGCTTTTTATACATTTCAATGTTTTAATATATCATACCTATGTGGTGGTTATCATATGTCACGTGACGAGAAAGGTATTACGAATGAATGTGGAGGGATGGAACGGGAGAGGAAAACCTAGGAAAAGGTGGATGGATTGTGTGAGAGATGACATGAAACGAACGCGAGTGAACGATGAGATGACGGGTGACAGAAAGATATGGAAGAAAAAGACATGCTGCGCCGACCCCAAATGAATGGGATAAGGGCAACCGAATGATGATGATGTGATGGTTAAAAATCGAGGCTCCAAACCTCTGTTGTACTGTCTAGCAGAAAAACAGTTCTCGAATAAAATGCAAAAATATGATTAAAAATTCGATCAGCATCCTTAGGTATCATTCACAGATAAGAAATATACCAGCATATTGATCAATGTGATTAATTTCAAATACTCTTACCTAATACCTACTACTAGATTTCTCATAATACATCACTAAAATGTTACAATTTATTATATAAATTAGAATGTCAACTGCACATTCTGTTGTATTCTCCTTCGGTTCTGTTTTTATGTTCTGTGTTGTTTTGTTAGTTTTACGTGTCAATGGATACATTGAAAATCAGCGTCATGACACTATTCATGTGGTACGACACATGCTGAGTGTTATCCTTTTCTGGAACCACCCGCAGTACTGTAACTTCTAATTTACTTATATTTAAGCCTATTTTAATGTTGTTGTGTATGTGTGTTTCAAATAAAAGCATCATTCATTCATTATCACGAATTCCTCAAAATATCACCAAAGTAGCAATAACTATGTATAGAACGTGACCTTAGACTCTGAGCAAAGCCCTAAGTAAGATTACTTTCATTGATATGTAATCAAAAATAAAATTTAAAATCGAAATTGTACATTCAATTCATAGATAAGAAATCATTCTTACAAGTTTTCTCTTTGATTACAGTTAATACTTGTGTCCATATCACCCATAATGATGTTTCAAATGGGAGTATGCGTTTCAAGCTCATAAAGTCAACTTTTGAAATAACGTTACTACAACTACTTAGGTATAGATATCACAAGTATATTTATAGAAGCTCCCTATCTCGAGCGCTCCTGCTGTAAAAGTCGCCGTAACTTAGCATTACGATATTTTACGTCGGACCGGTTCAACTATTCCCGACTTACCCCATTTTACGAGGTAGATACGTCGGTAAGGAGAATGTTGCATTTTAATGTGATCTTGAACGGCGTTCATATTATTAACTCGGTAATAGTATATTATTGTCGAAGCTCGGAAGTGACTACTTGCTGGCTGAGGATTCGTTTTGAATGGACGACTTTGGGAATCCATTTAATTGAATCCGAAGCCAGCAAGTAGCCTTCCAGCCGAGACTTATGTATAAAATTACTTTTAATTTTATAAACCATGGTGCAAGAAATATAAATATAATATAAATATTTCACAGAAGCAACGTTCTTACGCATATATTTTCACAGAAAAAAGTAAAAACAATTGGAAAGATTTGCTTTGTAAGAATGTCCTGAAATATTTATTGATTTATTTATTTACCGACTTTTTATTTATGTTTTTATTAAAAGATACAAGTGTATCTTTCTGCCAAAAATACGGCAATCGCCAACCTATTTGAAACAGCTAAAGTCGCGACATATTATAATAAGAACTGATCATCTTTTAATGGAGCTATGCCTTCATTTGATATGGCCATTTCAACTTTTATTAAAGTTTGGAACTCGAATAAAAATAATGACTGCAATGTTTTTAACTTTTTAATTTCTGACTGAGCATAAACTACGCACTTCGAGACCTATTTTCTAATACGCAAAGTTGACTTTGCCGTCGATTATTAAGAAAAACTAGTTTAGTCGTTACCATATTTATTATATCTAGGGGTTGTTAAGCGAACGATATGACCCGCCTGTTAGATGATATTTTATATAGTTTTAATCCCTGCTGAAAGTAGCGCTGTTCCTATGTTTGTGGGGAAGCAATGCATACACATGCATACACACGGATGAGGTATAAGTAAGGAATCTATAAAGGTTGTTGAATGTTGCTACCGTTAAAAAGGAAACATAAAACAACGTATGTATATTTTTTCAAGACATTTCAGTTAGTACTAGGCGCGAAGGGTTATCATCCCATAAAAAAATTGAAATTCGAGCTTTATTCTATTGACACACTTATTGTTAGACTTTTTGTACTCTTATGTATAAACTTACTTTGTGCTTTAAAGTTAGATAGACCAACTTGAAACTTATATAACCCATTACGTTAATTCAAAACGAACAAAGTAGTCAACAATCCCAAAAAGTTCGTAAAACTGTCAACAACCGACTTCAAACGAATAAATTGAATTGTTCAAAATGTAATTACGGCCAACGTCTCAGTCCCTCCGTAGTAAAAGTCACCGTTACTGCACATTACAGTATTTCAGCACGTTTCAACGATTCCCGACTTACTACAGTTTACGATGGAGCCGTTTGGTTTATGAATGAACGAGCATAGAAAATGAGCTTGTTATTTAAAGTTGATTGTATTTAGGTTAAGCGGGCAATATTTGTATTTAACAACTCTACGAAAAAGAGATATCGATCGATTTAATTTGCTTAAAAACACGTTTTAGTAAATATTCACGCGTAAAGAACACCCTATCATTACTTTGAGAGATACGGCCCGATTCGAAATTTAAGATACATCAAAAACTTGCTAAAGACTACAATATGGATTAGATATGTCAGTATCAAAAGTGACGTTTCATCAAACAAAAACGTCACTTTTGAGACTGACATATCCGTATGCAAATTTTTGACGTATCTTAAAGTTACAATTGGGCCGTAAGCCTATTAAGAGTAAATTTATCGGATTGAATCTACCCTCATATTACATAATTTAACAATAAAAAGTTCTAAAACAATTGGCTGTCAATTTGACCTCCAGCGATAACCAAAGACAATGTTGATTTCCCACTTTAGTTTTTCTACAGTATAAAATGGCGGCAAAGTAACAAATGTATGCGCAGGATCGATCGCCCCTAGAATTTTTGAATCTCACACCTTTTTCTACTTAGTTGATTTGCCAGAGTATATCGAGATTTATCTGAACAGATATTATTGTTATGTGCACTCCCCACTATTTGTACGTTCTCGACCGATTGTGTGCTCGGCTGTCTATTTGTCCACAACTCTGGCGAATATCGTATTTCTTTGTTTACCATTCGTCGAACGTAAACAGAGCGCTGTTTACAACAGCCAACGCTTACGTAACTGACAGATTATCGAGATTAGTGGGTTTTTCCTGCCTCGGAAAAAGAGGGGTATTAAATTTTACGTGTGTATTTACCTATCTGTTTGTAAAATCGTTGCATCCAAGCGGTTAGGACTTATTTTCCGCAGACCAAACAAAAGGAGGGTTGAGATTTTGTTAGGTAATGGTTTAAACTCACAAGTTATTGCATTGCAGTTAAATGCTGTCTTTGCTTAGTTTTATTTTAAGAAACTAACTAAAAATAAATATATATTTGTTATTTGTACGATTTGCTACTGTTTCTGATGAAAATATATGTCAACATAACACATAGAGACAGAAGTATTCGCATATTTCTTTTTGGAAAATACCCCGGGGTGGTTTTCATATTTGACTCGGCTGAATGACTAATGAAGAGGCTGTGAAAGAGATTTCATAATGGCCGCCCTTCAGCACACAGGGGAGATACAGTAAGAACCTTTATTTGAATTCGCCTCGCTGGATTAAATGCACAAACATAGGGGTACTACTGGGATAGAGAATATTATCTATCCTCCTGAGTCCCAGAGGCCTTTATAAAGGACAAATTCCAAACATTATTTTTAACTTTCACTAAACAAGTCCATGGCTCCAAATTAATAAACAAAACAGCGCTTCTGGGATCCAGGAGGCCATTGCCTTAACAGTTGGGGCTACGATCCTTACCCTCGGTAGTATCTGGACCAGTAGGTCTCCATTGCAGTTGTTCAATGGGAATAATTGGAAGTTTTGATCTGGATACTATTCAAGGTTGGTTATTATTTTAGATTTATTATTATCTTTATTACTATTCATTATTTGACCAATATCTTTTTATTAATATTATGAATATCTGGGAGACCGAGCTTCGCTCGGAAAACCTAGCTAGACCGATTTTTTCATCGAAATTTTTAGAGCTGTTTCCGAGATCCCCGGAATATATAAATATATATATATACAAGAATTGTTCGTTTAGAGGTATACCTTTGCCTTAATTAAAGTGACGAACACAGTATACAAGTACAATTTAACAAGAATTACGGGAACAATAGTCTCGCTTTTCTCGTGTCTCGCATTTAGGTACATAATATAATAATATAATATTATCGGACATTATTACACAAATTGACTAAGTCCCACAGTAAGCTCAATAAGGCTTGTGTTGAGGGTACTTAGACAACGATACATATATAATATATAAACACACACATACATACATATCTGTATCGACCCTGTGGTCCGTCTCCTGAATCATATTATGTATATTTCTCAGAACTTGACTGTTTTAGCTCCATCGCCATCTTATAGGTCCACACACTACAACGGGACAGCTCTCTTTTGGCATGAAACGTGAGCGCGATTCCAATTTAACCTTATTATTATTTTGAACTGTTTTTGATACAACCTCTCGTCGTCGTCATCGTAATTGGCGTGCGTCTCACTCACGCCTTTCACTTCTTCTATTTAATCACGAGCACAAAAGTACTGTAATTTGCTATAAATAATTACTCCGACCGGCCTTTGTCTGGCACCGGTCTGAAAACCAGCGCCGGGTACCTCTGTCCAGAGCGCGCGGAAACTGGAAAACCCTTTATAAATACAAAAAAAAAATGCAAAATACTTTATTTTATAAAATGCACAATGTTTATGGTCTAAGTGATGATACCACCCGGTAAGCAAATTGTTGCCTGTGTTGGGAGACACCGCTCTTCCTTAGGTAGTTAAGGGTTTTAGTTAACCCTTTGCCTAATACAATAATAATTTCGTCTCACTTTCAATCTGTATAAGTTAATATTTGTTTTGACTCTTTTATTATGTCACTTACTTTCATGTGTATCTGTTGTCGGAGGTCGCGGGTTCAAACCCCGGCTCGTACCAATGAGTTTTTCGGAATTTTTGTACGAAATATCATTTGATATTTACCAGTCGCTTTTCGGTGAAGGAAAACATCGTGAGGAAACCGGACTAATCCCAACAAGGCCTAGTTTATCCTCTGGGTTGGAAGGTCAGATGGCAGTCGCTTTCGTAAAAACTAGTGCCTACGCCACATCTTGGGATTAGTTATCAATCGGACCCCAGGCTCCCATGAGCCGTGGCAAAATGCCGGGACAACGCGAGGAAGAAGAAGAAGACTTTCATGTGTATCTGTTATAATCTGTATGAAGCAATAAACGATTCTTATTTTTATTCTTACTTATCAGCGTGAGCAATCTTCAATGTCGTATTTTGATACGACCACCGCGATTTGATACGACTTGTTTTTTTTTGTTTTGTACGATACGAACCAGGCTTTAATAATAACACCGTAATTTTGCACCTAACAAAGTGTGCCTTTCGTACTGTTGTCAATCTGTAGCCACCTGCCGCCAGGTGGTCACTAAACCACCTGTTGGAGCGATCGTTTCCACTGGGCCTATTTTCGACTCGTACCTACTCTTTTCAGTTACTTCCAAGTAGGTTACTTCATAGATCGTCTAAAATTTCCTAAAAATAAGTTATGGATTGGATATGTCAGTGTCAACTGTGACGTTTTTGTTTGAGAAAACTTTTGATACTGACATATCTAATTCATATCGTATCTTTAGGAAATCTTTGACGTATCTTAAAGTTTGAATTGGGCCATCAGTTTATTAAGTACCATCTTTATGGAAACGATTTCGGGCGCCAATTACTGTTATCTTTGTTCAGATGATCGATAAGCTTTTCTGAGGATTGAGATTAATCTAGTAAATCCGAAGTAAGTTGTAGTGTTGTAGTCACAATAGCATTCCGAAAGCCATTGCTGAAAGGAACTGTCATATACAAAAACAGTGGATAGACAGTCTGAAGGGGTGTGTGTCTTACTAGTATGAGAGTGCATTTCGCTCGTACTTGCCGTATCTACATGTATAAGCTTTTTCTTCCTTGTCGTATCCTCATAGCTGAGGGACGTAACGACTGTGCCATAAGTTCATCCGCTTCCTTGGCATGCAGCCAGTGATCATGAGCTTTTTCAGACCATCTCGACCTATCCTGCTCAGGTGGTCGAAGAAACCAAGTACACGTTGGGTGTAAACAGTAGAGAGCCTCGTTTTAATGTTAAGTTCGTCAAAAATAGATGCATTTGTGCAGCGTTCAGTCCACGAGATCCGGAGCATTCTCCGCCAGCAGCACATCTCGAACGCATCTATCCTACGAAGGGTTTCGATTTTAATGGTCCAGGTTTCGGACGCGTACAGAAAAATAGAGAAACAAGGGTCCGCATTCGTCTGATCTTTGTTTTGCGGCACGATAACTAAATAACATGATTCAAATATCATTCTGATGTCAGTGTACGTTCGAATTGCCCTGTATATCACTGTATTTTAATTAGAACCGATCATTTGTCTTGAAACCTTACAATGTATTTATATCAGTCAGTTTATTTATTTAAAAAAATATGGGTGTCGCATCATTACTGATGAATTTCCACTATGGCTTTAAACTCTAGTAGCATTTTAAGAAATGGCCTCCCTAAGGCGCCCATGATGGAAATAATCTCCTCAGGTGAAGTCTCGGTGGCATGATTTATTTATGTTTACATTTCAGATAGCAGTTAAATAATATTTGTACTGTGGCAACATTATTACGTTACCCCAATTAATACTGGGGTAGTTGGGAAATTAACATTATAGTGCTGGCAACACGGTAGTTTTAGCAAGTGGTGGGGACACGAAGTAACTTAGACAGACTCGTCACTTGGGTTAAGGCCGTGAAAGAGGACGCATCGTATAGGACTGGTTAGGTCAGAGTACCTGCAAATACCTCCTTGTTGTAGTAGTAATCATGCGAGAAGAAGCTCCACGCGAGTTCGTGTCTCGCCCGAGACAATGAAGTTCTAAATAGATCCATTCTTTGCAACCTTAAAAGTAGACCCAAATGATATCGCCTCTTTCAAACTCGGGACATTATTTGGCAAAGTTGTGAATGTTTAAGCGCGCAGCAGTAAACTTTAGGCTCAGGTCATACGGAGCGGTGTTTTGCCGCACTTGAGACATTTCTACGAGTTGCAAAGGAGATGGAAAATATCTAGACAAAGTTTAGCCAACAAAGATATGTTGAAGACATGAGTTTGTGTTTACCAGGTTTAAAACCCTGGTTTACCAGGGGTCGGCAAACCGCAGCTCGCGAGCCGCATGCGGCTCTTTGGACTTGCAATTGCAGTTCTTCAAGGCACCCAAACAATTAACACTTAGACTAGACTAGTTTAGAATTTGACCAGTCAAATAAACTTTTGTCGGTCTATGACATTCCTAAAACCAAAGAGAATTTGAAATAGAGGTGTATTGTAAAAGAAAACTTTGTAGCGACGTAAATTTACTCCCATTGTTCGACACATAATTAAAACTTTTAGAACGCCACTTGACTTTGATCCTTATTCCTTCACTGATATGTGTTAAATTTGTTAAATATCAAATAGTGAAAGAATAAGGATCAAAGTCAAATGGCGTTCTAAAAGTTTTAATTATGTGTCGAAAAATGGCAGTAAATTTACGTCGCTACAAAGTTTTCTATAACAACACACCTCTATTTCAAATTCTCTTTGCTAAAACTTCTACCTGTGGTTGCTTGCTCTCTTTAGAAAAAAGTTTGCTGACCCATGCGGTAAACCATTGCGTCGAGATACGACAGATGATTGATTGAAATGGTGGCACGCAGTAATGAATTCATTGATAGTCGCCATGCACTTTTACGGCTGATGGTAACTAAACCTTTGAAAAACTTAGCGCCAAACGAGATGAGCTTTAGCTATATACTATATATACTACTATATATATACTTTCGGCTATCTATCTTCTATTGGTTGAACAAGTTTTGATCTGCACACTTGCACTAAGATTTTAGCAGTCTGTATAAAGGTGCCTATGTATAAGTGTGTAATGTATTTTATGCGGGTATCTTTGTCTTTTGCATATCACAGAGTCCGAAGCTTCTAACTAGTCTCACTTTTTGTCGAGGCGCATCACTGAGTCTCCCCGTGTGTTCCGCGCTTTACACTGAGATTTCAGTGTTCCCTGTGGTAGAGGAATATTCATTAGGGGAGCTTATAAAATATTGGGGTTCGGCAGTATTTTATCGCAGCTCGACATAACTTTATTCTGGATTATTATAGGTACAGTCAAGGTATTAAATATCGACACGGACATAGTGCCGAAAATATGTATACACTACTTTAATGTATGGGCAATAACGTCATGTATACATATTTTTGGCACTTTGTCCGTGTTGATATTTAATACCTTGACCGTACCATCGAATGCCTGCAACTCTGTCCACGTGAAACTCGTTCCGTCTACGTTAAGAAATGTCTGTTGCCAATTGCCATTCTGTTTTTTTCTTAGTATAATTAAAAGGCACAGCCTAAAAGGTCTTTCAGTCAATGCAGAAGACCATGAATGGTATTAAATAGCTAACCAGCGCCGCATAGTATCGCGTCAAACACCTTGGCACTCGCGGAAACCAAAAAGCCACCGCGAACATTGAAAGTCGCTCTTGCATATTCACGTGATAGAGAGGCAGACAACGAGATCCGGCAAGCCCTCAGTCTCTGAAGAATTCACGTTTGTTAGCTCCCTTACCCTTGAAATTTCCAAGTATGATAACCTACGGAATCCACAGGCCCTCAAGGCGATGACTGCATTATTTCAACAGCACGTTAGGTCCTACATCACAGGTTTAACTTTTCACGCTGGTTATTCTGCTAACTTTAGTCTAAATTCCGCAATTTCTCCGCCGGGAATGCTAATACAAGCGAAAAGCTGCTGCTTATGAATGCGATTTATTGTTTTAGGCAACAAATTTCTTCCAAAATGTACATGATACGAATATCACAAAGTTAAAAGTTTCGAGGCATTTTAAATACTACAATTGTGCAACATAAACGTATTCTAAAAATTAAGTTTGCTTATAAAAACTAGCCAAGTGAAGACTTGAGGTTCAATATTATCCTAAGTAAGTAATCCACCTACGTATATTATTATTGATCGAATGTGGTACCGTTTCCATCTAAATTGTTTTGTCGATTAAGTAATATTGAAATTGACTTCCTTTTTCAAGGAACTTCGAGAAGAGTTGTCGTATTTCTTTTGTTGAAATACCTTTTTTACAGAGTGTCATGCACGACAATTACTAGTAACACACCCCTGCCAGGATCGCGTAGGGTTTCAAACTGACTGCAACTAGATACCCAACTATATGAGTGTATTGCTATCAAGTTTCCAACTTAATGATCCACTGTGAACCGTCGATTAGTGGTATTAAATCTAAACAAGGATAATTCTGTCTCTTTATACATAAAGGGCGAATTTATTTTAAGGTTCGATCGATCGGCGCAGCGGGGGTATTTTTTCCAAGCGCTCCTAAACTCCACACAGAATTGCTCAACCACTATAAGAGCGCTCGTTGCTTACATAAAGTTGTTACGAGTGTCTCGGTCATTTTACAGTAGGGTGTCAAGAAATAGACTCGCCCGCGCCCACACAATTAACGGGAATACATTGTCTAATAATAGACTGCTCCCGGTTCTTGTCGATACATGATTTACCACTTAGAGAGGTGCTGGGATTTTAGCTTTGTAATTAGAGAATTACTAGTACTCCAATGTTAGAATCGGTTTCTAAGGAAAATAACGCTTGAGTTTAGACGGACAGATCTTATTTAAAAATATTTTCATTAAAATCACATTCCTTTCTTAAGATAAAAAATTCATGTATCTACATATTATGATCCATGATAAAAAGGCCTAATTTGATAAAAAATAAAGGGTTTTGATAACTAGACATACGAACAAAGAAGTGAGCCTAAAAGACTCGCACTTGACCGATTATTTAATGTATAACATGTCTTCCACCTTCATCCTTGACCAAGTACGCTGTCTTCACAAGGAGATTAACTTCCTTGGTAAGCTAAGCCGCTATGCACTTTACGACGTGGCAGGATTTTGTGCCAATATCGCTATAATTTCAAGATGGCGTCGGCCCGAGCATTTTGCCGGCCGTGGTGAGGTTAGATATACGCAGTGAATTTTAATTGCATACATCGATATGCATTAGCTACAGTGTTTAATCTACCGCTCCACCACTGTTTTTACGCCCACATCTAAGAGAGTCATTGAGTGAAGGGTATATAGGGTTTGCAATTTGGATCTGAGTAGTCCTTACTAATCCCATAGAGAATTTGAAATAGAGAGGTGAATTTTCAAAGAAAACTTTGTAGCCACAGTAAATTTACTGCCATCTTTTGACACATGCTTATAACTTTAAAAACGCCAATTGACTTTGAACTTTATTTTTTCACTAATAATATATGTGTTTAATTTGTTAAATATCATAAAGTGGCGCCACTTTCTTACCGGGCATCGGCTAAAGGTTGTGGCGCCATCGCTCGAAACGATGCTGCCATAACTTTGGTCTTTGATCTATTAGATGGCGCCACTTTTTGATATTTAACAAATTTAACACATATCAGTGAAAGAAAAAGGATTAAAGTCAAATAGCGTCCTGAAAGTTTTGATCATGTGTCGAAAAATGGCAGTAAATGTACTGTTGCTACAAAATTTTCTTTGACAATCCGCCTCTATTTCAAATTCTCTTTGGTAATATTTATTATAAATGCGAAAGTGATCTGTCTGTCTTTCTGTTATCTCTTCAAGTTTAAACCAGTGACCAGTTTTTGGTTAAATTTGGTATGAAGTTAGTTTAAGGCCCGAGGAAAGACATATTACCTATATACAAATACAAACGAAGTCACGGGCTGAAACCAGCTAGCATTGTTGAATCAGTATTTTATACACGGTGTAACATGAGGAAACCGAAAGATTTTAACCACGCGCTTCTGAAGCCAAAAGAAGGAAAGAATGATATAATATATGAGCTTAAGTTTATTACGCAAAAAAAAAAAAATTTTTGTGTATATTTTTTGAAATTGTGAATGTATATAAGAAAAAAATTATAGTAAAACTGGCGCTGAAAATTAATATTTCCGATTTTTTTTGTATAACCTAGTTTTTGCAAAGGTTACATGTCACTTACATCAACAGGTAATATTATTATATAATATTTAGACTACGCCCCATAATGGCATCATTGCCATCAAGAAGGCGTTTTCCACTAAGTTACAATAAGAAGATGTTTTTTTTAATTGCTATTACTATTAACTCTGAAACTAGGCGAAATCCAGAAAAGTTTATATGA